>NW_025050921.1:0-13461 GCF_019279795.1 Protopterus annectens
ATTAATCTGATTCACAATATTTTCTGTAGCTAAGTATTATATTTCTGATTCTTGTTTTCACATAACAGCAATATCTGAATCATAGGCCTCAATTCATATTTTGAAGATGCCAATAAAGAACAAACAGATTGATTTTCACAGCCTTGTAACTTCAAAGCTTTAAATGTAGATTCTGTTCAAATATTATATTAATTCTAATAACTAACTAAAACTCATTAATTTTGACAATAACAAAGAGCTTTCCAATCTAACAATTATCTTTAGCAGTACATTGCTTAGTCATAGTTTGTGCAGCATGCCTCCATTCCACTGTTCTAACAAGCACCTCTTCTACTCAAATGAACATCTCCCTGATCTATGAAGCTCTCAAAGCCCGGCGCATAAGGTCGTGTGTAAGGCGCATACCGGCAGTGCAGTGTATAATCGACGAAAGGCAGCCCACAAGCATAGTAAATGAGGTGCGCGCCGCAACCACAACCACGTGCAGAGGCGGCACGTGCGCGAGCCTGGGCAGGATGCGCCCGTAGGGCGTGGCCAAGCCGGCAGGCGAGGAGCAACCTAGTGTTGACTTCGTCACAGGCTGCCCGCAATAGTAACCGCACTCCAGCCAGTGTCCGTGGATAATGAAACATATGCAGAGGCGCAACATAGTACCAGTCTACACAAAACGGGGTGGAGAACCAAACATTAACCTACTACTAAGACAAATTGTAACCGCCCAAGGAACAAAGGATACGTAATACCGTCCATCACGCAATGCACTGTCAGTGGGCATACCCAATGAAGGCGCAGCACTTCAGCAGTACGTCAGCGCTACCAGCACCTACACACAAGTAGCCCCATGGGCATGGCTCACAGTTCCACAGTAGTTCCTATTAGTGGTAGTGTGAGAGTACACAGCCGGGCAGCCGTGTCTATATAACAACCAGAAGGAAACCAGATACCCTAAACACAGACAAACATGCATAGCAACATGTACTACATCCAGCATGTACCCATCGACAATACACATAGGATGGCGACTGAAGCAGAATATCCAGAAGCAGAACCCATGCATGCAAATGTAATACACAACAGCCCCATCATAGCAACGTGAACCCGTGACCCATGTATGACTGCCCACCCAATCCAGCTAGCAGCCTGTGCAGCTGCACACCCACACACAGTGGGTATACCTCAAATGTAGTAATGAAGTATTGTCCTAGGCAGTGCCATCGCTGCGGCAAATATGTACCCCCACATGTCAACATCCCACCTCAGGTACTGATATCCAAATGGCTGCATGTGAATGTGTCGGCAGAATGCGACATCCCGCATGATGTGGTACAGACCTGTCGAAACCCTGTTGCATAGGCTGTTCACACACCACAGTGTCCATAACTGTACACATCTGGACAAAGCAGTATGTGCAGCCACTGTACCTGAATGATTAGCTATGCAGACATGTCAAACACAACACATAGGTGGAACATCTCGCTCACCTCAAGCAGGACACTCCCAACCGTGGGTGTTGCCACATGCACAGAAGGTGAAGGTGGGACATCACACATAGATAATAGTGGTGCCAGATGGCCAAACACCCACGGCAAATGCAAAGGATTGAATAACACGTATATGCCCGGATGAATGGGTATGTCATATCATGGGAATAGCCTAAGCTATCCAACATAATAGCCATGCGTACCAGATACAAACTGCCAGTAACACACAGTAGTAATGCAGGAAGGCATACATGACTGTGGGAATATCACAGGACATGTGGCACGTGCCAAGTGTCGACGCATGACACAAATGTCCAGGATGGGGCCCCTGCAAAGAGGAACACGTGCCAACCCCACCCCCCACTGACATATCAGCAGTGGAAACACAACCCAAACACACACCAACACCACCGTCCATCCCACGATAGCAACGGAGGCCGGTCAAAGACCACCATGATGCACAAAC
This sequence comes from Protopterus annectens, assembly GCF_019279795.1. Classification (NCBI taxonomy): domain Eukaryota; kingdom Metazoa; phylum Chordata; order Ceratodontiformes; family Protopteridae; genus Protopterus; species Protopterus annectens. Next base: position 1,948 of record NW_025050921.1, read on the forward strand.
AGGGACACGTGTAACCGTCGCTCTGACAACCCCCCCACAGGCCAATGGATAATAGTATGGACATACGCATGTAATGCTGTGAAGGATGTGTGGTAGTCCTCAGTATCACAGAGGTAGATACACAGATACACTGTAATCAACCGTGACATATGTGCACTGTACACAGCATACCTACAGGTAATACATAGTTCAATCATGTGCCACAGAAATATCCACATACGAATGAGGACAGGGGATAGACAAGTGTGAATGGGACAAACTATGAACATAGGTTCATAGTAGGCTATCTGCCCAAGGGCATTTATAAGCCTAGCCCATAGTTATGGCCTGGCCTCTCGCGCACCCCTTCAGTTTGAAGAAAACTATGCCTATTATATTGCTGTACTTCTGTCAAGCAGTGACACTGGAAGTAATCCCTGGGTATATCTTAGCTCCCATCCATTGGTCAAGATTCCTCTTGAACAAGGCCAGTGAGGTGCTCTGCCCTCACATGTACCGGATGTTGTTCCACAGCATAGTGAGTTTCTGGGTGATGAATCTGTCCCTCCAGCACGTCTCTATTAATGACCATGTCAAGGTTTAAGTCTCCCGCCTTGTGGTTCTGAGGATCTAGATTCTTTAGTGAAGCGTATTCATCAAATCTGGGTTTGACATGGCCTTGTATGTCAGGCACAGGTCACCTCTGGAGCAAGCGGTATGCCGACTGAATAGAGCTGAGTTCTTTCTTCAGTCAAGGCAGCACAAGACATATTCTTGAGACCCTAACTAACTTTTGGTGATGAACTTTGGGGCCTTTCCAGCTGCAGGTGTCGGGTCAGATACATTCCGAGAATGGGGCATTGTACTCAATCATAGGTCTAATGAGTGATGAGCACAGGGGATGGCGGACCTCCCTTGATCTAGATGTGAATCCCTTCATGATCAGGTGGGCAATGTAGAAGGTCTACCTAACTACTTTAGCAACGTGAGTGTCAAACGAATCCGGCAGTTACTGTCAACCTGGGTCCCCAGGTCCCTGGTAACTTCTTCTGTGCTCAGTGGATTGCCACCATATGGTAGCTAGGTAACCTTGTTTTTCCCAAAGGGTATGACTATGCATTTTGGTGCTTTAGCTTAGGCCATGTCTCTGGCACCAGCTACACCGCTTATCTGTTGAGGCCCTTCTGAAGGATATCTGTGTCGTGATGTGTTTTCGATCATGGCAACCCAGCGTTCGCAGTCATCTGCAAACTTTGTCAGCCATAACCCTCCTGTGTTTACTTGTACTTCGGAAAAGTAGATGCCGAACAAGAGTAGACTCAGGACTGAGCCCTGTGGGACACCACTTGTAACCAGCTTTGAGTCTGACATGGCACCAGCAACTCTGACCGTGTGGGTTCTGTCACTTAGCCAGTTTGCAACCCATCTTGTGATGTATGGGTTTACATTCAAGCTGATGGGTTTTTCAATGATACCTGAGGGGGGGATTGTGTCGAAGGCCTTTGCCAGGTCGAGGTAGGCTGTATGGACTGCCTTACCCTCATCAATGGCCTAGGTGACTGTTCCGAAAAAGTCAACCAAGTTTAAAAGGCATGATCTGCCTTTGACCAAGCCAAATTGGGTTGGATCCAAAGTCTGCAAGTTCCCTATGTCTTTATCTATGAGTTCCATTATGCTCCTCTCCATGGCTTTGCAGATAAGGCTTGTCAAGCTAATGGGACGGTAATTTCCAGGGTCATTGGAGGCACCGCCTCTTTGTGAAGTGCGGGGACTACAGTTGCCTTGCGCCACTACTTGGGCACGATCCTGAGGTGAGGCTAAGATTAAACAGCTGTCCTAACTGCGTGGTTTAATTCCTCATTGAGTTCGTGGAGTACACACAGCCGGGGACACCATCTGGTCCCATGGATGCTGTGTTTACTGCCTTGGAGAGAGCAGTTCTCACCTGGGCGTTAGAGATGTTCTGGGGGCTACAATCCTTCATATCATAGATGTCTCTCCATTTGGGGAGGGGGAGAAGTTTGCACCGAACCTGTCAGCCAGTATGTTGAGCAATGTGTAGGTTCAGTAATCTTCACATCATTCTGAACTAATTTCTGAGCATATCTGGGGAGTTTCCTCCTAGGTATGTCTAACATAGCTAAAGAAGGCCTTATGATTGTCTTTTGAGTCCTTGGTGATTTATCTCTCGAATTTGCCTTGATGATTTTATGAGAGCTCTTAGTTCTTCACGATAATGAGCAAGGGTGTCTTACCTTTCAAGGATTCTGCTCATCTTGTAGTAGCTTCCTCCTTTTGTTGTAGAGCTTGTTTATGGCTGGGGTCCACCAGACCGATGCTTGCCTTTGGTACAAAGAGTCTCAGGTTTGTATGGGATTGCCTGATCCATGCAGTCCTGTAGGTGCTGGTAGAAGGCATATGGTGGGCGTAAGTGATTCAGCGGTTTGAGTAATGTTTACCACCGCCTCAGGGCCTTTGAAGGAGACCACACTAGTGTTTAGAAGTGTGAAGTCGGCTTTTGAGAAAGGCATATGTATGGTAACCGCGTTCACCACCCACAGTATTGTATGCCAATAGCAGAAGCTATTGTAGGTTGTCCAAACACACGTGTCCGCACACGAATATCATAGCAATAACTCACGCCCGGATGTGGGTAATGCTAGATATACCCATCGGTAGACGCAGTGCGTCCCGAGGTCGATGCCCGAGGGACCACACAAAGGCAACCGTGGTAACACAGCAGTACCCACACCCAGACGCTGGTCATTGCTAGTATGCCATGATCATCTAGGAAAGAAAACCATATTCCCAGACATACGGCACAGCATAATGCCTGTCCGCCGCCCATCCGCAGACATACGGGCACCCCACGCAGCGGACGACTGAGCGAGATGTTTGTCGCTGCCAATGTCGCATAACTGTCTCGCTTATGGAAACAAAGTCAACATAGCGATTCAATACATAAAACAGTGACGGAGAGCCCGAATGTCCCCTGCTGCTGTGCTGTTCAACCTGTTCCAACAGCCATGTTAAATGTGTGTAGCAGAGCGGGATCAAGTTCTAAAGTAAGCAAACGGACATGTCCGTGCTCAGTGAGAAAGCTGTCACGCAATGTTAAAAACCCATGTAACATAGCGAGACAGGTTATAAATACCGAGGTATAGTAATGGAAATAGGTCCGGCCCAGACCAGACCACATGTGCAATTACTATAACACAGACTCCATAACGGGCACGCTGCCAATCAGACACTTGCTAGGAATAATGGGGGTATGGTATCATAGACACGGACAAACCGTGTCCATGTGGGACTCGCCTGACATTCGCATAACGGTCAGTGCAGTTCCGTACACTAGGCGGACAAGACCAAACCCAAAGCACCCACAGAACACCCTGACAATCAAGGCTCTGTATGCGTAGGGGCTATAGCGTCCCTCAGATCTGAATATCCCATGCGGTCACGACATATGCATCCTGGGCCATGAGCGTAGAGAATAAGGAATGTAACATGTAGTACCGCACTTTTCCCAGCAGGAGAATGGATGCCTGTGATGTACGTGGAGCGGGGTGGGTGGGTGGGGGATGGCGTAAATTTTAGCTAAGTACTCATGGGTATGCATATAAATGAGACAGAACAGCTAACGTAGTGGTCATAGCAATCGGCAAACGTGAATGCAGTCCCGCTTTGAATTACTTAATTACATAGAACATATAAATGAACGCAGCACGTAATGCGCCCATGCCGCAAAGACTGTTACATGTGTAAAGGTGAAAGTGTTGTCCGCATGACACGCCCATCAACCGGATCAGAGATATGTTACCGGAACAGTCACAACTAATACAGACCACGTAGAGCCACACAGACCCAGTAAACATATGTAACCAGAATACGGATATGCGTATGCGCCTGCGCCAGAATTCCCACAATTAGGAAATGCAAGTGCGTGCCATGTGTGTGTGTGCGGATCCGCTCACAGCAGGTGAAAGCATGCTGTGTCCTCCACGTCAGTTATACATGTCTCAAAACTGTCAGCCTCTGAAAGTATGGAATCAGACAATGCCATGTAAAGGTACCGAAATAGTACACATGCTATGTGTGATAAGACAAACATAGAATGTGGATAGAATAACGTGTGTTAGCAGTATGGATTGGACGAGTACGGTTATGCATCTGTAACCCGACCCACTTTGGTCAGAAGGTGCCACCGTGATGAATTGTGCTTAGTTGGCTCACACTTGTTGACCTGGCATAGGCTAGCTGGACATGTCCAGTGTCAGCAGAGGCCCGTGGAGAAATGCTCCACACACACATAGCAGTAACATACCAAAAGTACTCATATGTAACCAAAAAGAACAACAATAGAAAGTGTCCTGAAAGGACTGGTTACATACAGATCCCAGACATCAGAGAAATATATGGCCAGAGGAAGCATCGCCACAATTCACGTGGATCAGGTCCCAGAAGCAAGAAGGTCTCACATGACACGCCAGCGAATTGCCAGATAGACACAGGTCAATGTAACACACAGCAGCAAGATTAGTGGCCAATCCAGCCGTACACCATGCCAGAACCTGTACAGTGGAAAGGTGGTATGGTAATAGATGTGTACACAGGTAATCCACAGACAGTAACAAAGCAAGGTATGAAACGAGGGGTTCACATGTATATATCTACACACAGCAGTCCGACGGCCCGTGATATATGACACATGGACATAGATATGTCACCGAAAACAAGATGTAAACAACTACAGTTTATTCCATATCATATTTATATAGTTATATACAGTCATATTTATATTTAACATTGTGACTTTATTTATATCTATATTTATACAAATATGCATTTAATTGTACTTATTTATTCAATGATTTGGAATCTTAATACAACAATTATACACATTAATATATATATAATATCATTATCAACACACTACATTCTAAGGTTTACTCACAACAATTATCAATTATGTTTCAATATACTGATTGTATTGACCACATATTGTATTTATATTAACACATTGTTGTTGTATTAATGTTTCCATTAAGTAAATGTATGCAACACTGATTTTTATATGTCACTTTATCTTTAAGACTTGGAGCACTGTCCACTTAACTATGAGCAAGTTTATTGATTAATTGTCTTTAAACTGACTCTGAAGGAAGTATATAAGTGCGATGACTATCTAATGTATTTCCTCAGAGCCCTTGAAGATGCCCTCATGTTAGTGGGTGAAAGCTACCAGTATCTTTGGACTGTGGAGTGTATCGCTTTTTGTCATCGCTGTTTTGGTCTGGTTTATGTTCAGTAATGTCTTTATGAAGATGACCAGGACCAAGGTTTGCTGTATTTCCGCTTACTGGGCACATGGATATAGATATGCTGCTATCAAGTAATACATAATATGGTAGTCAAAACAGACATCCGCGAATGGGGAAACATAAGTGGCAGCATCAGTCAAAACCACTGGCCAGATGGTGACAGTCCAACAAGTTCTACACTTTACATATGCACACTGTGTCCATTGTAGGACTCAAAAATTGCCCATTCGCAATATCAACCAGCCAAGCGATCGACCCAGAAGAAATGACAGCCGTGACACACGGCACAGCTAGACATATGCACCACCAGCCAGTGTTTAAGGTTGATGACAAGTGTCCATGAAATGCAGGACATATGAACAGAAATCCCCAGATTGTCGCGTTGGGCCCATAGAAGTGCAAGGCCCACATCCCAGTCCCACACACATGAAGGATGTGTAATGCACTGTACCGCCGAGGGTTGCAGCTATGGGATCCTGGCATGCAGAAATGGGGCTCAGTGTTGTTTGGCAGATAATCCATTGGCCCGCCCCCTGTGGGAGGATGTGGGTATAGCACATGCCCATTACTCCCCTACTCAATTATGCAAAGCACCCACCGGATAATGCTGAAAGCAGGTGTGAAATGTGTATAGCCCCATATCAGTGTCCACAGGCGTATTCCCTATGGATGGACAAGCAAAGTATGCACCAAGATGGCACCTATAATCTGGAAACCCGGAATGGACACAAGCCAACCATAAGGCAGAAGCACAGGAAATACAGATAGGGACTACATTTAGACATTCCCCATACAAAAGTTAGACTGTCGTGGCGAATAACCGCGCACACAGCTCTCAATCTGCCATCACCAAAATGGGGATCACACGCTCCATAATGCGGAACAAATGGGCGACCTGTGGAACACATACTAATGGCTCACTTCAACAACTTCCAACTAGGAAGGTTATAGGATGAAAGTTAAACCATATGGCTGCTCCCACTTATAAAGAAGATCCTTTTAATCGAATTAATATGATTAATGTCAATTGGACCATGGATTACACCTAATCAATATAAAATAAACACGCTGGCAAAATTATGGCACACAATCCAAAAAACACATAGGTAGATGAAACAGTAACGAGAAATTGTCCAGGACAGTGCCCAAATGGTATAAAGGTTCCTTTATATACAAGGCCGCTTTTCACCCGTAGGCTCCTTCAGACTTACACATCAACATAAAAGAATTCAGGGTTTTAAATATTATCCCTCCTTGCATTTTCATTTGGTCAATTTCTCATCAAACAATGAACAATTAACCCCAGCATATAAAGCTCAAACGCAATGTTAAATACTCACACATATATTAACATCTTTAAAAACATCTTATTAAAAACATGTATTGGCCATATTATATTGTACTATGCTTAATTCTCATCAATTATAAATCTAACAATATATATAGAAAAATATGTATATTATATCAACAATGTAAAAACAGTGTAAACAACTGAAAGAGTGACTAATAGGTGTTAAATATATATAGCTGTACCTAAACTACATCTCTGTTATTTGGGTTTAAGCCACTCAAGCTTCTCAAAAGAGGCTTAATCTGTGCCTATCATTCATCCCTGGTGTTTGGTCAGCTCCACCTAATAATCCATCTCAATTCGCATTCGTAAAGTATAGTTGATAAGGTCCTCTGGGATTAAAATCTAGCCTCGTAAACACTGAATGTAAAAGTGCCTTTGGGATGTGCTCATAATGTCAGAGGTATAGGCTAACCCGCGGCTCAGGGCAACGCACTAGCAGGGCCACCTTCTAGTAGTCATGTCATGTAGGTACACACCAGATGGGGCACCATGCTGTGGTGGTGGGCGCCTGGCGGAGCCCCACGCCTAGGGCAGCAGAAGTTGATCTAAGGCCGCCTCCCTGCAAGGCCGTAGGAGGGTAGCTATAAGTCTGCAGGTATGTAAAGCTGAAGTGCACATGAAACAGCGGTCTAAGGATTACCACATAGTGCAACACCTGCACAGACGGCTATAGAAGGGACATACACACGACCATGCACACACAGCTCAGAGACATGGGCACACACCATAAACAGGCAATGATACACAAGGTTTATGGCGCATGCACAGTGTCAGTACAGCAAGGATAGCTGGTTCGTTGTCACGAGCATTCAGCAGATGTCTCTAGGGCGGCCGAATGGACGTTGTATGGACAATGAGTGGATATGCATCATCACAGTTCTGTATGTGCCAGCTGCAATAGGCGTATACATGGGACAGACAGCTGTCCATGCAAGAGCAGTGCTATGGGCATAACATAAGTATGTATATATACATCGAGAGAGATAAAGATCGACACATGCAGGCAAGTGCCGGAGTGCAACGTGACACAGCACCACCCCACCACACCACAGCAGGGCGACGGAGAACACGCCACGGAAGTCGCCAACCACAGCACACAGGCAGTCCATGAGTCATGCTCACCATCCACAAACACAGAGATGTCGTGGCAGGATATAAGTGTTTCATGGAACTTCTAAAGCCATGTAACCTATGAACCCATGCTGCTGGGAGCATAGACACACACACACAGCTGGCAGTGCATGGGGATTTTGACCCTACCCCACCTACCCAACCGCATTTGCCATGTATGACACAGGTATGGAATGCGCTACGTGGGACCACTGAACACAGCAATCTGGCCAGACGATTATGTCTAGGTGGGTGACAACATCCAGAAGTGAAGTCAGACGCCTTTATAGCCAAGGTATGTGTTGCAAAAGCGCCTAAAAGAACTACCTCTCCAGGGGCAGCTAAACACACACCGGAACCACACACACACGGGAAGGGCTCGGAGTTGAACCTACACTATCTACATGAATGACATCACAGCATGATGTATTTACAAAATGCGCTACCGAGATTAATGAGCACCGTGCTGTCAGAGGCATACTTCTAGGCGGGTGAGTATCATCCGTAAAAGCGAATAGATGCCAGACAGCTGGTGTACAAGGCATAAAAGTGCGGCTGCCTGTGTTATGACCATCTGCAGAGGCAGCTTGGAAACACACACACACACGGGAAGGGCTGGGAGTTGAACCCCTATGCCTATCTGCACACAACACACTACAGGTGCATGATGCATTTACAGAACGCTTACCGAGATTACTGAGCATAGTGCTAAGTCAGAGGCATACTTAGGCGGGTGGACATCATCCGTAAAGCGAATAGCTGATAATAGCCAAGGTGTAATATGCCATAAGGCGGGTTGCCTAAAGCATGACCATTACCTGCAGAGCACAGCTGAAACACACACACACACACACACACACACACACACACATACACACACACACATACATTACGGTCACTTCACACACACATGGGGGGAAGGGCCAGAGTTGAACTCACGCCTCATTCTCTACATGAACACACTACAGTATGATGTAGTATTTATAGAACCGTTACTACCGAGATTACTGAGCATAGTGCTGTCAGGAGGCATAACAGGCGGGTGACATCATCCGTAGCGAATAGCTGATGAATAGCCAAGGTATGTGTTGCAAAGCCGCCTAAAGGCGACCATCTGCAGAGGCAGCTGGAAACACACACACACGGGAAGGGCCGGGAGTTGAACTCACGCCTTACTTATATAGTAAACACAGTACAGCATGATGCTTTTACAGAACGCGCTACCAGATTGGCTTTATTACGCAGCGCTTGTCAGAGGCATACTTAGGCGGGTGACATCATCCGAAGGAATAGATTACAGCCAAGGTATGTGTGTGCTGCTTAATTAAAAGAACTACTCTCTGCAAGGGCAGCTGGAAACACACACACACACATGGGGAAGGGCCGGGAGTTGAACCTACGCCTACCTACATGAACACACTACAGCATGATGAATCTACAGAACATGCTACCAAGATTACTGAGCACAGCACTGTCAGGAGACATACCCCTAGGTGGGTGATATCATCTGCAGAGGTAAGGCAGCTGATAGGGAATGAAGACAGAGTGCGCAGTCACACAGCATGTTACCATCCCAAGGTGGGCGTACAGACAGTAGGCTGCACTCAGGAATACCAACAACTCACACACAACATCAACACGGATATGGGATGCACCACAGACAGTATACCCTATGAGAGGGCAACGGGCATGATGTAGGCAGCCATTGTGGCATATCAACCACATATGACTCACCTGGACGGCCACCATGCTATGCAGGATGTCATTGGCCATGGCTACACGCCTAGTAGCAGACATCAGTGCCGACTGTACTGTGTACAATGGCGTACTGGGCATGCCCTACACCCAGCGTAAGGGGAAACATACATGCACACGGGTATCTTCACAGAGGGCGTGTACTGTACTGTGTGTCCATCTACACAGCTGCTTACTGGGCATGCTCACACTTAGAATCTGCAGAGTGCAGACATGCATACACATGGGGTGGAATCATGGAAGTGCAGAGTGTGGACCGTCATGTGTGTCCACCTACACACCAGCAACCGGGGATGCTCACACGTGGGTTGCAGGGGAAACATACATGCACACGGGGTATCTTCACAGGCACGGGGTGCACTGTACTGTGTGTCCATCTACACAGCTGCTTACTGGGCATGCTCACACACTTAGAATCTGCAGAGTGCAGACATGCATACACATGGGGTGGAATCATGGAAGTGCAGAGTGTGGACCATTGTGTGTGTCCACCTACACAACAGCAACCCAGGCATGCTCACACATGTGGCGGTTGCAAAGGGGAAACATACATGCACACGGGGTATCTTCACAGATGGGCGCGGTGTGCACTGTACTGTGTGTCCATCTACACAGCTGCTTACTGGGCATGCTCACACACTTAGAATCTGCAGAGTGCAGACATGCATACACATGGGGTGGAATCATGGAAGGGCAGAGTGTGGACCATCATGTGTGTCCACCTACACAACAGCAACCCGGGCATGCTCACACACGTGGCAGTTGCAAAGGGGAAACATACATGCACACAGGGTATCTTCACAGACGGGCGCGGTGTGCACTGTACTGTGTGTCCATCTACACAGCTGCTTACTGGGCATGCTCACACACTTAGAATCTGCAGAGTGCAGACATGCATACACATGGGGTGGAATCATGGAAGGGCAGAGTGTGGACCGTCGTGTGTGTCCACCCGCACAACAGCAACCCGTGCATGCTCACACACTTAGTATGTGCTACGCGCCGTCCGACATGCAGACGGAGTGTACACACCACAAGTCACAGCCAGGTAAACCCGTACAGACGCACAGGGTGGACACACATGCAGTTACATGTACACACACAGATGACATCACAGGCGTCACGGGTGCAGGCTGAACATGTACACACTGCAGTGAACACTGTAGCTGCCATGCCAGCACCATGTCATCGGTGCAGCAGTATGCCTCACAGTCCAGCAACAGCATGTGACATATATCCACAGGTCTATATGGCGGTGTACGCCCGTCATGCAGAGTACACATGTACTATCAATGATCTCACAGGTGTGATGTAGTCCGCCCATGTCGGTATACATGGACAGGCGTGCTCCACACATACCACGGGCCTGACACAGATATGACACATGACTGCAGCTGTACCACAGTGAAACAAAGTCCGGATATGTCATATATGTGATTGTCTGGCTGTGTGCATGGACTGCACACAGGACACATACGAAGCCTGTGATGTACCACATGCATAACACTGGCGTACGCGGTAATACACACACGAATGGAAGGTGGACACATGTCTGTGGTATGCTCCCCCTACAGGGTGTAGCAGTGTTGACTGGGACACATACCCTTGTACAGTTTGCCTGTGACAGCTGTGATACCATACCACAGTCCATGTTCCATGTATGTCGACACACATGTCACAACGTAGCAATGCATACACACATGGCAACAGGGGATACATGTGACATGTGTACTGTGCATGGTGCAGCCATGCATGAGCAGTGTCTGATGTCCATAACACAGTTGCAACCCCCTACCACATGCATACCCATCATGGGGGCCGTCATATGGTGGCATAGTAACAGCACGCATGGTGGTATGTGTGTACATCATGTGTTTAAACACCTGTCCACATGCATGTGTGCAGGTGGTGGTCACAGGTGTGTCACACACCATCCTACCCTGCCATGTGCATACAGTCTGTTTTCGCGAATGAATGGCCACAACCCATTTTTTC
>NW_025050922.1:0-13638 GCF_019279795.1 Protopterus annectens
AAATTGGTTTCAGTTATTAACTCCTTTTAACATTACAAAAAACTTTGTTAATCACATTTCCATAAATACTCTTGACTCATGGAAAGGAAATAATTTCTCATGCTGGTATCAATGGATAGAAAATCTAACAGTCATGAATGTCAATCAGATAATTAATACATTCAGTCTATCAAGTAGTGACTGGTTAGTTCTTAATAGTCTGGCACCATATGTGGAAGATATGTGTAGAACAATAGAAAATTCTTCATTTAACTCCATACCTAAATTTATATTTTATCTACATGAAGTTATACAGAGACTTTAATTGGACAAATTTAACCTCAAAGTTATATAAAATTATTATTAGTTACAAAACAAATTTTAACCAAAAATTTTGGAATTTTATCAATAAAGATTGTTCATTGTTGTTAACCAAGGAATAAAAAATAAATAGGGAATGCTACTAAAGACTTGAGTAATGTTGTCATACTTTAGCGGTGATTATACTACTAGTATTTGATGACTTATCAATCCCTTATACTATTCCTCTCAAGTTCGGATATAGCTTACTTTAGATAATATCCAACTATTAACCCCTAGAAGAAGCAAAGCAGCTCTTTCCAACCTTGATTTATGTATGTCATGTAGTAGGTTGATGAAACTATAACTGTACCTGTACTATTGTATTGTTCTCTTTCATGTTTTAAGACAATTTAAGGAATGTTTTGGCTAGATATGTTAAGTACTGTACTCTTTAGATGTTCTAAGACAATTTAATGACTGTTCTGGCTAGTATATTTAGAACAATTTAGATTACTAAATGTTTATGTGTTTACTACATGTAGTTGCAGCTGTATACCTGTTTTCTTTTGCCTTCTAAACCTGGTATTATCTATCTCACTATCTTCTTTCTTCCACTTTACCAGCCTGGTGAACCAGTACACTCCTGTACCTAATACCTGACTTCACCCTCCTAGATGTGTGTGGAAGCTATTTGAACTAAGAAATCTACCATCAGCTCCCTGAGAAGTCAGCTTATTAAGACAGTTAAAGTGTGTGCAGCTCTAGATACTAGACCTTATCACCAACTTTTCAGGTCTATAAACCCTGCTACGCTAGGCAAGTTTTCCCATTCAGGATAGCCAGCAGCCTACAACCCCTCAACTATCTCTTTCTGTCCTATTACCAAATGCTCACAGACAGCCTATACTCTCTGATTTTTAAATGCAGCCCAACTCCTTCTCTCCTTGTAGTCTGCTACCCTTGTATTAGAACGATTTGTTGCAATTAAGTTACTGGCCACTAGGTGGCGCCTTATCATTCCAGTTCTGTATCCCTATTCACTAAACCTATTTCTCTACTCAGACCTCCAAATCCTGTTGTCCTTTCAGTTTCTTCCCTCGTAGAAGTGTTCCACCTCCCACTTGTGTCCCAGAGTACATTATTTCTTCACCTTAGCTCTCTGACGTATATATGCTCCTTATACTAGCCTCTTAACTTACCTCTACTTTCTTTCACTTTCAAACTTAACTGCTAAATTCTCCCTCACTACTGATTGTCTTCCTGCTGTCCACTCTCTTGTCTGGCCCCGCTCCGTTGCCTTGCTCACTCCGCTCCCCTACCCTGCCCCCCAATTCCACCCCCCCCCCGCGGCCATACATTTATTCTTCTAGTAGGCACGTCCCTACCCTCTCCAATCCAATCAGATTATTAACTCCATAAACCCCTCCAAACCTCTTTATTGTACCTCACACCCACTAATTAACTAATCTAGTTCCTCCCACTTACCTAATCAAACTGCTTCTCCCCATCTGAACCTACAATCTACTTCTCATCCCTTTGCTCACTACCCTAATCATTATAATGTGTACAACTTTCTTCCCTTCACAACTTAAATTACTTATCTGCTTATCACTTTTATCTTCTCTTGTAACTACGTCCTCTTAACATCCTCGAATACTCACTTAACTCTTCTCTTCCTTTTCCCTCTAAATATACCTCTACAGCTATATCACCTTTCTCTCCCACCTTCTTAAATCTCACCTCTCAGCCTAACTACCTACTAGCTAAATACCATAGACTAGCACACTTCAAATTAAGCAAACTAACAACTAGGAAAAAAAATGACTGTATTTATAAACTTCTCCAACCAAAATATTTTAAAATCCTCCACTCACTATTGGATGGAGATATTCATCCTAACCCTACACCATACCAATACCAATACCAATGTCCACAGAAATCAAGACAAACCTACTTCTCTATTATCCTCCATACCTACCAACTCTCTCTCTGTTGCCCATCTCAACATACAAAGTATTTGCAACAAAATCACTCAAGTTCATGCCCTTCTAGAAGTCCATCAATTTGATATTTTATGTTTAACTGAAACATGGCTTAAGCTTACCATTAAAGACAATGAAATCACTCCACCTGTTTATAACATCATTAGACTTAATCACACCCAAAAAGGGAGGAGGGTAGCAATTCTCTACAAAACAAAATTCCATCTTAGTAATCTAAATCTGACTTTTACCATAGATAACACATCTGAAGTAATCAGCTCCAAACTTCAAATCAACACTAGTAAAGCCATAAATATCATTTGTACATATCTCCTTCCAGGAAATAACATTAACACTCTCAAATGTATCCTAAATTCACTCCCACCAACCTCCCTCAAGAAACATTAGTCCTCGGTGACTTTAACATTGATTGGTATACCTGTAACAATACAAGTCCCACCTCCCATATAAACCTTTATGGCTTCATACAACTCATTAATAGTCCTACTAGAACTAACAAAACCAACAATAATGAAACCACCTTAGACTGGATCCTCACTAATACTCCCCAACAGAACTACCAATCAGGTACCCTACCAGAAGACCTAAGTGACCACTCACTAACATATATCATTAGACATAAAACCAACCTAATTTTACTTACTACCTACAGAACACTACGTTCCAAAAAGCAATTTAACATTGAACATTTTCAAAATGAGTTAGGACTATGTAACTGGTCCCCACTAAAATACCCCCCACTTAACAAAGCTAAATTACTTCAATTCCACTTTCTTGTCTATCCTTCATCACCATGCCCTAAATTGTACTATTAGAACCAAAGCTAAAACAGCTCCCTGGCTGACCAACAATACTAGGCAAAAAATTATTCTCAGAAACAAATCTTGGGCAAAATGGTCTACCACAAAAAAACAAACAGACCACCAATACTTCAAAGAGCTTAGTAATAGTACAAAAGCCATCCTGACAGACAAAAGAACTATTACCTCCAATTACAACGAACCTCCAAAAATGAACTTAAAAAATTCTGGGCCAGTATTAATAATCTTTTATCACCAAGCCAGTCTATCACACCAAACCCTCAGGATTCTAACCCTGACAATCCGACACAAATAGCCAGTGACTTTAATTCTTTCTTCACTAATACCATCCAAACTCTAGCTAGTCACCTATCCCCTGACACCTCTAAACTACTCTTACCTGCTGGAAATACTTCTCCTTCTCTTCACTTATAACCTGTATCTACCACCTTTGTCTCATCACTGCTCCAAAAACTAAAACCTACCACCCCCTCTGCAGACAAACTTCCTGAAGAATTCTTGCAAATTGGAGCCAAAGCCATTGCGTACCCCATTTCTATTCTGATAAATAAATCTATTAATAAAGGGAAATTTTTCCCCTTCTATCTGGAAGATATCTCACATTATCCCACTACACAAAGGGGAACTGTAATGACTTCTCAAACTATCCCCATAGCACTTCTATCACCTCTAGCTAAAATCATGGAAAAATGTATCCACAAACAACTTCTTAACCACCTTCTCCAAAACAATCTACTTGCTAATTGCCAGCATGGATTCAGACCTTCCCACAGTACTACCACTGTTTTACTCTCCTTTACCAATACCATCAACTACAACCACAACAATAATTATCTATCATCTTCAGTCTTCATTGATTTATCTAAAGCTTTCGACATGGTTAATCATAAACTTCTCCTGCACATACTAAAATCTCTCTCACGTGATACCCCTTCTTTAACTTGGTTTACATCTTACCTTGAAAACCGACAGCAGGCAGTACTCTGGAAAAATTCACTATCTAATCTTCTTCCTATCTCTTTAGGTGTACCTCAAGGCTCTATCCTAGGCCCACTTTTATTTTCGATCTTTATTAATGACCTCCAATCAGCCATCCCTAACACCACCTGCATACAATATGCAGATGATTCTACTATAATATGCAGTGCCACCTCTCAAAATGAACTCCAGACTCTTATCCAAAAAGCCT
Source organism: Protopterus annectens (assembly GCF_019279795.1). NCBI lineage: Eukaryota > Metazoa > Chordata > Ceratodontiformes > Protopteridae > Protopterus > Protopterus annectens. The sequence goes on from NW_025050922.1 coordinate 4,296, forward strand.
TTTCTACTGTCAAACAATGGTTCTCTGATTGTTGCCTTCTCCTCAACCCCAAGAAAACCAAACTGTTACTGTTCTCACCTACCCATAACTCTACCCCACTTAATTTCACTCTCACATCCACTGATTGCACTCTCATTTCTCCTGACTCAACTACATAATTACCAGGAATAATTGTTGACAATAATCTAAGCTTTGACTCTCACATCAACAACACAATAAAAGTAGTTAACAAAAAAATTGGATCCCTTTACAGAATTAAACCCTTCCTTACACATGAAACAAGAACCACCTTAGCCAGATCTCACCTTATCTCTACTCTTCTATATGCTTCCCCGATTATACTAATCACTCCAAAAGCAACCTTAAGAAACTTGCTACATCTTACTATAATATTGCTAGATTCGCAACAGGATCCCAGTTTAGAACTCACCACTGCCTGAACCTAAGCCAACTAGGTTGGCTTGAATTTCCCAACAGATTAATACTTCAACAGCTCTTAATAGCTCACAGACTTCTATACCAACCAACTAAAAATACCAATACTCTCTAACCTTATTACACCTTATAATAACATGAAACACCTACGCTCCTCAAACTACTGATTTATACTCCCAAACCTAATTAACTCTGCAGGGGACTGCCTCTTTGCCAACTCTGTTGGAAAAATGTGGAACAGACTACCCTCTGATATCACATCTTTGTCCACACTTTCACTTTTGAAAAGACAACTGAAAATGCATCTCAATAATCAATGGCTTTGCCCCTGTACCAACCCAGATTAACTTTCCTCTTCCTCTCTCTCTTTTCTTATACCTTAATACCTTCATTCTCTTCTCCCTATACCCTTTATAACTTTCCTTTACATAATATCTATGTAGAGAAATGTTATCTCATATATACTGTACGACCATTGTAAAAAAAAAAAAAATGTATTTCTTTGTTTTATGGCATTTTATTATTTCTCTTTTGTTTTGCTCCTATCATAGTTATACATTACATATATTGTCTAACTTTGTTTTTAAATTTTAATCTTGTATTGCCTATTGCTGTATAAACTTGTAATAATCCATTGGAGCTTTTCTCCCCGGGCCTCTACTGAAAATGGACATATATCCAGTTGGACTACCCGGTCAACAAATGTAAAATAAATAAAATAAAATAAAATATTAAGTTAACTTCAAATATGCAAAGTTGGAGAATCTTTGCATGGAAATTCTTGCATAGAGCCTTTTACACCCCTAATAAAATAACTAGATCTAAAAATACTAATGAGGCAATATGCTGGAGATGTAATCTAAAATGTAATGCTGATTGGTCACATATTATATATGACTGTATTCATATTAAAAAATTTTGGGAGGATATTGGTGAATTTCTGCAAGCCATTTTTACTAACTCTTTCATTTTGTCAAAGTCATTAATTCTTCTGAATAAAATTGAAACCGCTACTATGAAAAAGAAGGAACTTTATCTTCTTTGGACTATAATGGCTATCTCAAAAAAATGCATCACTAGGAAATGGAACTCCTCTATCATCCCAACAATTGATGATTTTCTCACTCTACTGAAAGAAGTAGCACTGTTGGAAATTAAAGTCAATGAAATGAGGATTTTTCCAAAAAAATGGAGAACAATCCTTGGGAGAAAGTTTTCTCCCTAATAGAGACACTCAGAATGGACACAATTTTGTCTTCATAAGAAAAGAGGAAGCAAGAATGCAAGTTATAATTGGTTAATGCTTGTACAATATCCTTTATTATTTGTCTGTGTATCTATGATTGTATTCCTTTTGACTTTATCTGAGACTGAGACCATTGTATATTCTGTAAATAGTTCATTCAATTCAAACTGTGATCTGCCTTATTTACACTATGTATTGTTTTTTAAAAAGTTTTCTGAATAAAATTATTTGAACAAAAAAAAAACTAGATAACCTCAAAATCTTATTACCATGCAAACCCAGGTCATTGGGTATGACTGCCAGAGTTACATCTAAGGTGATATATGTAAATTCTAGGTAGCAACAGTGGATTCTTCAAATAGGTGTATAAAATCACTCCCAAAATGCTGTGTGTATCTTTCAAAATATAACTGGTATGACACTAAACTTAGTGGTCTCAAGGGGACTTTTCTAACTAAATAGATATATTTGCCGACAGTACACAGTTGTGTCCTGCAACTATAGGATGCATAGATTGGATTCATTTATATTCTTATGCAACTTGGGTAACCCTTGTATGATGGGAAGTAAAGGATCTTTTTACCAAAATAATCAAGTAGTTCCTTCTGTAGTAATTCTGCTGATATAACTTATTCAGTTATTGCATCCAAATGACCATTTTCCATCTATTTTAACCTTGCCTTTTACTAATAACCAAGTAAGAATATATGTATCATTGTTGAAGTAAATTATTTCAAAAGCCTTATTGTACCAGAATGGAAATCTAAAACTACTATCGAATCCTTATCTGCAGAGCCTGATAACCTTCCTATCCACAGTGTATTCTAGGAAGTTTGCTTCAGAGCTCAATGCTCTTCTTTATTTTACAAATTATAGATTCCTATGCATTCTAGCTTGTTGATTCCTTTAACTTACCTAAAATATCCTGAATACACAGTTTCTCAAATGCATTAATAAAAATTCATAGCAGGCACAAATGTACTAGGATTTTCTGAAGCAATCAGACTCAGCATAACAATCAATTTACTATCATTAATATAGCAGTTTTAAAGTAAGATTTCCAGCAAAAGTTTCACATTCTAAAATTAAGCATCACTGTAATCAGAATGCCTTGCGATTATACTCCAAAGAAGTCCTTTCTTTAACACATTTATTACATACATTTCAGTAAACACAGTGAAGTGGATAAGTTCCAAACTAGGTATTTTTTTGGTACTTTTCCATTTATTGGGAGCAACGCCTTTCCATACAGATTCTTGAGACTCTCCAGATCAAAGTGTCAAACCATTTATGTTTTGATGTTGAAATGCTTGGGTGTCTTTACAGCTTCTTTTTTAAAATCATTATCCTTGTAATTATTTTACACACACCTGTTAAGATTAACATCAAGAAGGGCATATGCTTGACAATGGATTGAATCAACTATTTCCTGACTAAGAATGTTTATTTGGCATTAACAGTGTCAAGTAAAAAAAAAAAAGAAATCTATTTCTCACATAATATACATACTATAAAATGTATTTCTCCATAATAGGCAAATATGCATACTATTACATAACATATTTATAAAGTCCTAATCCAAATGTGTAATTACATAGTTGGTATCTTGCAGCTCTTGACGTAATACGTTTTTTTAAAAGCCTCTCAGATACTGATTTAAAAGCTAGGCCTTCACTGACAAAGGAAATAACCTTTTGCTAGGATGTACAAATATATTGTAAATATGATTGGAATATAATATAATTGAAAAGAAGGCATGTTTTTAAATTTGATGTATTTATTTATTTTTTACTTTCTCTCTACTCTGCTTAACTTATCAAGGCAACACTTTCAATACGATATTTCAGTTCAGCCATCTAATACCTTAACACATGCTATTACTTCTCAGATGTCTATAAAATTAAAATAACTTCTATTTCCGGTAAAATGTATTGTCAGAGCAAATAATTTTTACAGATATGTACTTGGTTTACAACAGACATAATTAAGGAACAGGATTACAGCTGAACAATGCAGTATTAGAAAGTCATTACTATAACTGAAAAATACCAGATTTTTTTTCTTGCATAAAACCTTCTTGATGTTTGGAATTGTCCCTATAGGATCCTCCTCTGGCTAGCTTCATTCTATCTGCCCTGACTTTACTGGTGTTTGCTTGTTTTGATGTTGCCAGTATCTTTTATGGGCAGAGGGAACAGAAGTCTGTGTGTGAGCCACTAAAGGGGTGTGAGGCTCCAAGAGTGTAACTGAGATTGCTCTGTGAAAGTGCATTGGCCAACAACAGTACCTTCTTTCTAGCCACTTTAGCGATTGTAACAGTAAAGTTTTCACCCTGGCCCCAAGAGCTTAACTTAGGTGCTTCACTATTCTACGCATAGGAATTACAATTGGCGTCAACTGGGAATCACTGGCAGAATCCATCTCTATGTTAACTGAAGGAATGAATTTCATTAATACACAGCTGATTGAGTAGTTGCCATAGTATTAATAGACTCTGTACTCTCAGACGCACCTTCCTTTGATTCACTATAACATGGCCACATAAAGAGATATGGCATGTTTAAAGTCAAAACAATCCTTATTAATCCCTCTGCTTACCTCTACAGAGGTGTTATTTTTCAGGAAGGTATGTTTGATTCCCCCCTTATAGATTACTGAGAAATCATTATGGTTATGCAACTATGTTCATTTTGAGAGATGCATATACTAACTTATTTATATTGTCAACACAGATGAGTGGTGTTATTATTCTGATATTGTCCATAGGTTCCTTGGGTGTGTACCAGACCAACAGCCCTGGATCCATTACAAGCCTAGCCCATAGAGTGTCCCTAGCACTATGTGCCGCCATTAGTTCCTGGTGCCTCTATAAGTGGGAGGCCACTGGGTGATCCCCTGCGGTGAACATTCTATTTCCCATCCCATCATCAGAGATTTCTCTTGAAAGGAACAGTGAGGTGCTCTTCTTGACATGTGGGTAGTCTATTTGAGCATAGAGCAGTCTCTAGGTTTATGAACTTGTCCCACTGACATGTTCTGTTGAAGTTGTGGTAATGAGGTTGGGGTCTCTAGACATGTGTGGAGAGTTAGGATTTCTTTAGGTCTTAACATTTCTAACAGGGCTGTGTCAGACATGGCTTTATAAGTCAAGCAGAGATCACCTCTTAACAGATGAGGCAGAGAAAAGCTGGAGTTTTGTGTCTGTCCATGTGGGGCGTAATGTTTAGGAGCCCTAGGATCTCTTAGGTGAGGTACTTTTTGTAGCCCTTTCCAGCTGTTACAGGTGTTTAGTAAAGGTACATGCCAAATGGGGCATTACTGCTCCATTACTGGTCTAATGAGGAGAGTAAGAAAGAGATGATGACCTCTTTCTTCCCTGGATACAAAACCACTTGGTAATGAGATGTGCCACATATAGAGGACTTTCACAGACACAGTGGCAATGTGGTGGTTGAAGGAGAGATTATATCAACCTGTGTCCCCAGATCTCTCTTATAATGTCTTCAGTGTTCAGTGGGCTACCAATAGTACTTGGTACTTGAGTGGGAACTGAGTTTTCCCAAAGGGAGATAATAAATGCATTTTGGCATTAAGCTTAGGCCATGGTTTAGATCTCATTAGGGATTATGTGTTATTTCCTCCTACTGTTGTACATAAGCCTGTTGCTATGTGTGTGCACCAATTTAGAGACCCTATACTTGCGACCACATTCTATATTCAGTCCAATCATTTTGCACATCTTCACAATATGCACAGCACCTAGGTATATACCACCCTTGATAAATTACCTCTTCAGTCATGCCAGGATATATATTACAGCAAATCTTCTTCACTTTGATATGTCGCCATTTTGACAGTCACATAATATATAATGTCTGCATTATGACATGACTATACCCTCACAGGAGGTGTTAACAGCAGTACGTACTGTATCATGTAGATATGTGGTTACTGTTCATGCTACAACTGTCATCTTTGTGGTGTACATACAGACATTGACATGCTCATCTGCTGTACATTACCATGTTTCACTTGTCCTCTTCCCCTGTGTTCATTCCTACAATTCATGTGTGTGGCCCTTTTCAACAAACACAGAATAATTATTTATAATGCAGTCTATGTACCCTTGCTGATCACCACCAAAAATTTTATTCTGTATCGTAAAACAGTTTTGCACAGTAATTTGCTCTGGCTACACTTTCCTATAATGTGTTAGAACTTTATGCATTGCCTTATATTAAGCCCTGGTAGTCATTGTGGGTGTCTGTGTAATCCCATAGAACTAGCTTGCCTGTAGGTAAACATATTTGCACGTCTGCAGCTGTTAATGCTGCTTTACATGGTTTCCCTATTGCTGGCCATGAAACTGTGCTTATATTCTGTATGCGTGATGCACAGCAAGTGTATACTGCTTATTCCCTAACATGTAAACTCCATGTAGGCTTCGCACTAAGCCTACACTGAGTGTTTTGAATCCCTGGGTATGTTTTTTTTTTTACCCAACTGTTAATTTAACAGTTTGGTAATTACATGACTAATTTATAATTATTACCCTATGCTAATCAACATAATTAAAGCTGGTATCCAAAGTGACACTCATGAATACTAATGCCATAAACACAGCTCAGAATGTTTTGTTTTCCATATTCAGAAGCAATCTTTAAAATGTAATATTTTTTAAAGGATGCATGACACAATTTTCTTTTCTCATAAAAAAGTGTTTGCATTCATAAAGATGCATGCAAACACTTTTTTGTTTGAAAGGAAAAGTTACTTTGTGCCTTTAAAAATTATCTTTAAGTTGTTTCTATTCAGCAGCAACTAATTCTTCTTCTGTTCAACTTCTTTTTAACTTCTCTCATGAGAAAGTCAGACACTGCTAATGTAATGCTCTCAGTCAGTTTAACCAAGTCACTCTCTTCCTTTTTGTGTTAAGAATATTCCATTCATGTTACTCAGGGACCGGGATTCAGAAAGTCTTATCATGAGGGAGAAGTAGTGTTGCCACCCCTCCATTTTTCCCCGGAGTGTCTGGAAATCAATACAGCAATCCGGTTCTCTGGTTCTCGCTTGAACTGAAGTGCTTTGTCAGTGCGTCTGTATGCTGATGAAAAAACAACATTGCCATCTTGGTTGATTGGCTGCTTGCTGCATTGGGAAACAGCCAATCAGCAAGCTCACGCAGCAAACAGCCAAGCAACAATTAGACTATCTAGTAGATGTCTGTGAAATCCCATGAAAATTAAGGAATAAAAAGCAGGGCATTGAGCTATGTGTTGCCTTTTTTTCAAAAAAGGTGAAGGACTGAGATTTTCTTTGCTTGCTGGCTTGGATGTATAGCTCTCCTGCTAAATTCTGTTTGGAACTTCACCTTCAGATCATTCGATGGACTGGTGATCTTGTTTCTTCTTGTGCCCTTGCCTGCCCTTCAATTGCTGCAATTGGGTTTCAGGACTCAGGAGACCCTTTCTTGCTTGCGGAAGAATGGTGCCATGGTGGTGTTGTGTACTTTTGTTCCTCTGCTGCATAAGATGGTGTTTGGGAGCCCTTTTCTCCCTGTCTGCTGCTTTCCCTACGGCATGTTAGCCTGTGTCCTGCCTGCTTTTTTGTCCAAGGAACCCTGCTGCTTTTCTCAGAGGTAAGTGGAATTTAATCTGGGAAAGATGTAGATTTTCAAAGGCTTAGTGTGTGGCAAAGGGAGGGGAAAGAAATACTGCTAGCACAGCTACGAGTCAATTTTGTAAATGTTAAATTTACATTGCTGTGCTGGCAGAATATTATTCATTGATAGCGACAACAAATGATTTGTATAAGATGCTTGTGTTATAACTGTATCAAAGTAGATGTTGCAGTGATTATTAACTAGAAGTGATACGATCTATATCATTTCTAGTTTGTAATGACTACAACATCTACCTTGATCTGTAATTTCTAGAATACTGTCTGCAGACTGAGATATATAGCAAGGGTCAGTGTGGCTGTTTTTTAAAGCAAAGTTATTTTAATTATTTTTATTTTTCATGTGGTTTTGCACTTTGATATTACAGTGAATATATATGGAGTGTGATTTGTATAAGATGCTTGTTATGACTGTAGAACCGTCATTTTCAAGTTTGTCATCACTATGATGTTTACCTTGATCTGAGTTTTCTAAGGTATACTATCTATACCAAGGTTTAGTTTGGCCGTTTTTACCGCAATGTTATTTTAAATATCTTTCGTGTGGTTTTGTACTTTGAGGTACAGTGAATAGATAATGAGTACATGATTTATATAAGATTTTTGTTATGACTGTAGAACTGCCTTTTCTAGTTTGTCATCACCATAATGTTTACCTTGATCTGTGTTTTTCTTTCAAGGGTGCACTGTCTTGGGTATATAGTCAGGCTTAGTTTAGCTTTTTTTCTTTGAGACTGTCAGTGTTTGAAATATTTCATGTGGTTTTGAACTTTGATGTCACAATGAATATATACTGAATATTTTCTTTTATTGTTAAATATATTTAAACCTTTCATTGTGGCATAGAGATATTTAAGTTTTGAGAGTACTTGCATATTTATTTAGTGACACTATGTGAGTCACTCTACCTTGCCATTGGTCAGACTACCAATTTGTGTTAATATTACTATTACACAGTAAGATTTGAATACTTTGTAGGGCCTTAAAGTAGCTGATAAGGAACGAGTGGCAGTGAGTAAATCTGTGCCAGCCTTTCCAGTGTGTGTGTGTAAATCAGACCTCAGTGTGTGTCAACTGCTTGAGTAGGGGCCCAAAGCACTGGTTGGACAAATAGGGTGCTGGAGGTCTTCACTTGGCTACTCTGCTCAACTCTATAGCTGTGCCAGTAAGGACTGTTATTGGGTGTCTGGAGTGGAGAAAGAGAGAGAAACCAGGCCCAAGTTGACTGTGGTCTCTGTGCTGTTAAGGAAAATTGCATGTAATGCAGTGTTGCATCTGGGAATACTGTATGTACTTGTCATCCTCTATGAACATCCCCTACTTTTGCCAGTGGTGAGGCCCGAGGCTCCTGTAGTAGGGGGGTCACCACATAGAATAAGTTTAAAATGAATAACTATTGATGCATTGTCAAACTTCTTGTAACTTTTAGTCTGCTGATGCTCCTGTATTTATTGTGATCTGATATTGTGCTAACCATCCAGGTGTGCTTGCTGCAAGCAATTACAGTTCCACAATTTTAAGCCGTATATGATGAAAATGCTTTATTCTAACCCCAATGTTTGAATATAGCACTGACGTTTGTCTTTCAAAATTGTCTGTGATTCATAGTGGCATTTTAACTGTTTTTTCCATTCTAGTTTCTTGTCCTAAGATATGGCTTAAAAGCATTTGTGGATATTAAACACATTTTTTTTTCAAATCTAGGTGCTTAGGATTTCCTTCCCTCTTCCCCCCTTGGCTAACCTGGTGTGACTTAGTTTGAACTCTACATTTACCTACAAAACGGAGTCTACAGGACTGCAATTGGTCACCATAACAAAATCAGTTTCTCTCAGCATTTAAGCAGATTGAACTCTACATTTACCTACAAAATGGAGTCTACAGGACTGCAACTGGTCACCATAAAAAAATCAGTTTCTCTCAGCATTTAAGCAGATTGAACTCTACATTTACCTACAAAACAAAGAAAATCACCATAACAAA
>NW_025050923.1:0-12723 GCF_019279795.1 Protopterus annectens
CACCTTGGGATTCAGCATACTGGCTCAGGTTCTTGGCGCCCTATAGTGCCTTTTAGACAAGGTTCAAGACTCCAGGAACAGGCAAGCAAAAACTGAGGGTGATGCTACTCAATGCTAGAAGTCTAAATCTCAAAATGCATTCACTGAGGCACTGCATAAAATGGAGAACATCAATATCTGTGCAGTGACTGAGACCTGGCTCAAGGCTCCAGAGAGCACCCCTGCACTACTAGGCTATAACTCATACCACACTTTTCGACCATGTAACCTGGACCGGAACACCAAAGGTGGAGGTGTGTCCATATTCAATAAGGATATCCACACCTCCAGGCTAGTTGCTTAGCATAATGCAGCCAAGGTTATCCAAGTGCAACTAACTCTGGGCAAAACTGCAATCCAAATTGTAGCTTGGTACAGATCACCCACCATGCCCCAGGATTCCCACTCCTCATTTCTTGATGTACTGGAAAATATTAGGGTTCAACCAAACACCCTAATAATGGACGATTTCAACTACCCCACCATTAACTGGGAAAACTACTCATGTACCAACTCCTTTGCTCAACGCTTTCTGGAATTCATAAACTCGAATGCCCTAGATCAACTTATCCACACCCACACCAGGGGCAACAATATCCTAGATCTACTCATTGCCAACATGAGTGACCATTGTTCCACACCTGAAGTCAATGCCTCATTGGTCCAATCCTACCATAAGCTAATTACCCTAGATATCCACATCCTACCCCCACCCCCCATTAAGGAAACCATGGTAAAACATTTCTCCAAAGCCAACTTCATGCTTCTTAAGACAGAAATGGTGAACTTCATGACACCCATGCAGATGGACAATACAGTTACGACTACTGAATCCTACACAATTGCACTTTATAAGCACTTACATGAGTGCATGGATCATGCTATCCCAAACAGAACCAAGATGCTATCCTCCAAAAAAAGGAAGCCAATCTGGTGGTCCCCTGCCATAAACAAACTGTACAACAGAAGGAAGAAACTGTTGCAAAAGAGAGTAAAATCCCATGAGTGGAGGAGCTCCCTGGTCAGCCTCAGTAAGAAGCTGTGATCCCTGATAAAATCCTCCAAAGCTAGTTACGAAAACAAAATTGCCACTGATTCTAAAGACAATCACAAAGCATTCTATAGCTATGTCAAGAATCTAAATGGCAACACTCAGATCTGCTTTGAGTTACAGCACAATGGTACTAAAGATACAGACCCAACTGATATTGCCAATATCCTGGCAGATAGGTTCAGTGCTAACTTTACCCCCCTCTCACCCCCTAAAGAGCCCATCTCTATACTAAAAGAATGCAAAGTTCATATAATCACGGCTGCACAGGTAAAAACCACACTCTACAAAGCCAAGAACACAGCATCCATGGGACCAGACAACATCCCAGGCTGTGTTCTACATGAACTACAGAACGAACTGGCACCCCACCTAAGTACCATGTTCAGTCATAGCCTCACCTTAGGCTTTGTGCCTGCTGAATGGCGCACAGCGATGGTTATCCCACTACACAAGGGGGAAGCCAACACAGACCCCGGGAACTACCGCCCCATTAGCCTGACAAGCCTGGACTGCAAGGCCATGGAATGTATCATCATGGAATTTATAAGCAAATACATTGGTAATCTCCAAACTCTGGACCCCACCCAGTTTGGGTTTGTAAAAGGCAGATCATGTCTCCTAAACCTGACAGACTTTTTTGAGGCAGTCACCAAAGCTGTAGACAAGGGTAAGCTGGTTCACACAGCCTATCTAGATCTTGCCAAGGCTTTTGACACCATCCCCCACTCTGGAATTATAGATAAACTCACAAAACTAGGTATAAATCCCTATGTCACAAGATGGGTTGGCAACTGGCTCACTGACAGAACACACACTGTGAAAGTAGCAGACTCCAAATCCGACTTCAGACCAGTGACAAGTGGAGTACCACAGGGTTCAATCTTGGGTCCTGTCCTGTTTAGTATCTACTTCTCTGAAGTACAGGCTAACACAGAAGGCCTTTGGCTAACGAAGTTCGCAGATGACTGCAAACTAGGAGCCGTAATCGAAACTCCTAATGATGTGGACATCCTACAAAAGGGCCTCACTGAGACAGATGCCTGGTGTCAAAGCCATGGCCTCAGTATCAATGCCAAAAAGTTCATTGTCATCCTCTTTGGTAAAAACTCTGTACCCATGAACTACAACATAGGCAGTAGTATACTTAACACCGAAAGTGTGATAAGAGACCTTGGGACACAGGTGGACAGTAGTCTCTCCTTTGATAATCACATCGCCACAGTAGTCAGGAAATCCTTCTACGTGGCACACCTCATCACAAAAGGTTTCTCATCCAGAAAAAAAGAGGTCATTGTTCCCCTCTACTCATCACTCATTAGACCCATTATAGAGTACAACACCCCTTTTGGTATGTACCTCACAAGACATCTACAACAACTGGAAAGGCCACAGAAATACCTCACAAAGAGGATTACCAGCCTCAAACAGATGCCCTACGCAGACCGTCTCAAAAAACTCCAGCTTTACTCCGTCGCATATCACCTACTCAGAGGTGATCTCTGCCTAACATACAAAGCTATGTCAAACCCAGATCTGTTGGACATTCTCCACTTAAAGAAATCCCAATCCCTCCAAGCTACATGCTCTAGGGACCTAAACCTTGTCACCACAATAAACAGAACATGCCGGAGGGATAGATTCCTGTCCCAGAGACTTCCCATACTCTGGAATAAACTACCTACCTATAGCAAACAAAGCTCTTCATTAGCACTCTTCAAGAAAAATCTTGATGATTGGATGGGAAACAGGAAATTCACCCCGGGGATCACCTCTGTGACTCTGCTCGACAGTGGCACAGGAAAATAATTTTCTTGGGAGGCAAAAGCCAGGGTACCTTTTTGGCTGGGCTTGTATAGGCCCCAGGGCCGATAGCCTAGTACTTACCTATGAACATATGAACTATTTTCTCTGAATTTTTTTCAAGTTAACCTCCTGTGTTCCAGTTCCATTAAACATATACATCTAAACAGTTACAATAGTGCAGGTACATTCCTGTTCCATTCTAATAGGGCATACTGTGGTTACATTTTAGCTCAGTACTTTACACATACTTCTGTATAAATCATATCGATATTCACAAATGACATAGAATTATTTACAAAATTCCCGATAGCTGGTCTGGCAATATTTCCTTTTGTGACAATATCAACCAAAATTCAGAAGCAATTGCAGAAAATCTCAAACTATACAGTCCATAAAACCTATTTACCAACAATCCATAACAGAAGACAGCAATGAAGGAACAGGTGTAGTGGCACAAAAGGATAAGAGCAGTGTCCAAGATGGCTGATCCAGGTATGTTGGAAATGAATGACTTCCAGATTTTTAACCTTAGTGACATTGTTATTATGTCTGGTCACTCTGATTTACTGAGTAAAGGCTTCTCTTTTGTTCTGCAATTTAAATATGGCATCAGAGGCGCTAGAAGCTTTTGAAGGCTGGGGGGGAGGGGTGAGAGGAGCATTTAGTGATGTAAAAAGGGCATTTTTTAAAAACTATTTAAGTTGACTTGGAGGACATTTTAAGCTTAGCCAGTTTCCCTTTTGGTGCTTGAATTAACATTTCCTGATTTGTCTTAAGTATCCCATGGCTGATAATTGTACATTAGCCTAGTGAGAATAACTGTGATCATACCATAGATAATTTGAGGGGATCCATGTAAGAGATGCAGCATTTAGGAACTGTTTCTATCCATTAGTGGCACGAGGAGCAATCATGGAATACATTTTTATTACCCATCCTTAGATCCAAGTTGCATTTGCATATGGACAGGGATGAGCTTTGTTTTACTTGAATGGATAGTCTCTTCTGGAACAGACTAACTTTGACTTGCTGATGTTCAGTAGGTCCATCAGTATTAGGTTGGAGGATACCTTGTATGCCAGACACAGGTCACCTCTAAGACTCTGTAGGACACTGAGTATAGTGATAAATTTTTGAGGTGGTCCATGCAAGACCTATTGTTTAGGACTTGCATCCTTTTAGTAAGGTATCTCTGTGGGTATCACAACTGTTGCATGGGTCTGGAAAGATACATGCCAAAGTGGGCATTTTACAAATTGCTTTACCTAATGAGGGCTTTGTACAGGGGAACAATTACATCTTTAGATCTAGTCACAATCAATTTGTTTATAATCTGTTTCTATAGAAAAAGTCTCAGCAATGAACCATGGGGGACTCCATTGATGAGTGGTCTCTTTCTAGAGGTAACTTCCCCTATTTTGATCGCCTGCATCCTGTGAGCAAGTTGGCAATCCAGCTAGTGATGTAAGTGTTTGCTCCTAGAGTATTCATCTTTTGTACTACACCCGAGTAAGGGGATTGTGTCAAAAGGCTTGGCCAGGTCAATGTAATGTGGTATGAACTGTTTTATCTTCATGCATTGTTTTGGTGACAAGAGTAAAGCTTAGAATTTGCCGGTAGTTTTGAGCCTTTCACACTTTCTCCCAATTCTTGCCTTAAGAGGTTGAGAGATCAGAGCATATGTTTGACTGTCCCTGAATTGTGTTATATTTTTGGTCTGTTCCTCATGTGTGATTTTCTGGCAAATTTATGAGGATTGCAAAACTTAAATAATGATAGATGCTTGAGTTTCAGCCTTCTAGACTCCATACCCTTCAGAAAATGCAGGCTAATGTAAAACCTGTTATTCTAGCAACAAAGCATATAAGAACAATGTTATATTTAAAATCTGTCCCTGATTCTGGACCTTTGATCTTTATCCCAACCCATTAAGTTTTTGGCTTTATCCCTTGAGCTATGAGGTTTTGAAGTTTAAGAACTGTGAGCAAAAGCTGTTTACCACTTTCAAGCTTGACCCATTGCATTTTTTTTATTTGTTCAATTAAATAAAAAAGAAGTGGAACAAAAACTGGGCAACTTGAAAAATAACAATAATAATAAATAATCTAACGGAAGGTTTAAAGTCAGGCAAGAAGCTTTAATAACTTTTTTATAAGCAGAATAAAAATCACACAGTATTTTTTTATTCTTTTAAATAAATTAATGTTTCTGGCATGACTAAAAATATAACAATACGGGGGCCAACTTGCATTAATGAAAAAAATGAGTTAAGGCAAGGAAGAAACTGTATTAACTTCTGAAAACACAGTAACAGCAAAGTTATTCAAGTTTCTTGCCTGCATTGTTATATTTAATCACCATCATCATCATCACCATCATCATCACCATCATCATCACCATCATCATCATCATCATCATCATCATCATCATCATCATCATCGTCATTATTTCTACTGTTGTTACTTCATAAATGACTGCCCAGAATGTACCTGGGTGGGTTGCTGCCAGTTCACTTGAGGTCCACAATCCACGGAACCACACTGACATGTTCAACAATGTGACTGTTATTAGTTATTATTAATTATTAAATAACAGTGAAAACCATAAACTATCAGCAGTTTAAATGAAACAATGAAGTACCAGTTGTAAAAAATAAGCACTTTCTTTCCTTTATTGTCAAACACAGAACTAAAGTACTCATTCTTTTTTTACAACTGTGGTACAGCGGTTGCATTGTTACCTCACAGCAAGAGGTTCTCCTGTTCGATTCTCAGCTGGAGTGCCTTCTGTGTGGAGTCTGCATGTCCTCCCCACGGCCGAGTGGCCTCCAAAAGACATGAGTGAATGGGCGTGCCTTTGCTGAAGGTTGGGCATTGGACAGACAACTCGGCACCATAAACATCGACTGCCAATCATTAATGGACCGGAATTCCGCTGTGGCAACACCTAACCGGGAAAAGCCAAAAAGACAAACAACAACTTCATTGTTTCATTCCAACTTCTGATCATTTATAGCAAACAGTTCAAAATACCAGAGCTGGTTCATGGTTAAATGGGGCCCTAGGCAGGGTAATAGACTGGACCCCCCAGAGCAGCCTCTTCTGCAACAACCTCATATCGTTCCAGCAGCAGCCCCTCCTCAGCCACTCCAGTGTTCTATTGCTTGGCTATTTCTCCTCAATTACCATAAACACTGTTCAAACCTGTCAGCATGCATACATAATGTTTTCTTATTTACTTCTGTGAAGATTGGAGCCTAGTCAAATAGAATTTGATTCATAATTCTATCAATTGTATAAATAAATGTAAAATACAGGCTTGTGTTTTTAAATGAAAGAAAACACTGCAAAATGTGAACTTCAAGATTGTTGCAACATTGCCATCTGCTGTAAGGAAAACCAAACCAAGCATTTCAAATGTGTCTTTTGAAGCTGAAAAGATTTTATGAATCTCTTTGATGTTTACAAGTTGGCTCCAGTGAGTCTGGATGAAGGTTTCAGGCCCATTGTTTTAAGGTTAAAGTTAAGGGCCAGAATTTACATGTGGAAGGTGCTTTATTGCTCTGGTTTCTGCTAGAGTGTATATGTGAAATGCCTTTTATTGTTATAGTCTCCTGAGCAGGTGTTAGCTTGCTAAATAATGCAGTTTGTGGCCCAGGAACTTCAGACTAAGTGTCAAAATGACGTAATTTGGGAGGGCTTTAGAGAGCTGTTGGTTAGTGTTTAAAAACTATTGTTGAGTGAGAGACTGGGGGGCATTTTGATCTTGAACAGCTAACCCAGCACTGCTTATGCTTTATGTATGTAAATAGGATTATAGCGCTGTGTTTTCTCTTGAGATTAGCTAAAGATTAGAAAGTTAGATTAAGTGTTTTTCTTTGACATCAGACCTGACCTATTGTATTATTTTAAGTTTCTGTGTGATCTCTGAACTCTTAGATAGCTCTGTGGTGTAGTAGTATTGTTTTGTGTTTTAATTATTTATTATTAAATATTTTAAAAACTTTTACCTGTGGCTGGTTTGTGTAGAAGTAGGCTCTTGAGATCATTGCATATTTATTCAGGTTATCGTATTAAGCCACTCTAATCAGCCTTTTGACTGAATAGTCACATTACCAATTGGATAATAATATTGCACAGTAATAATTGGACACCATTTTAAGGACCTTTTAGTAGCTGATATTATTAGCTGGGTGGTGGCAGGAATTACTACTGTATTGTCTGGGTAATAAGGACACAGCTGAAGAACCTGTGCCAGCCTTTTCCCAGGAGGGTCTGTGAGTATGTATAACCTCTTCTCAAAGTGTGTGTGTGTTGTGTCAGCTACTTGGTCAGGGACATGAAGCACCAGTTGGACAGAGAGGGTACTGGAGGTTTTAGATTGCCTAGCTAGGCTGAGACCTGGACCCTATAGCTGTACCAGTGGGGAGTCTTATTGGGTCCTGGTGAGCAAGGGAGCAACCAGCCCCAGACTGACTGTGATCTCTGTGTGCACTTAAGGAAACGTGTACTTTACTTACTGTGTGTATTACTTATCCTTTCCTCATCTAGGAGATGACCTCCCAGGTGTTAGTGGTGAAGATTGAGGCTCCGTGATTGCTGGGCCAGGGCACTGTCATCACAACTTCTAAAATGAAATAAAATAGCACAAACAATACAGTCTCGCAATGAAAACAGTCTTAGCATGAGCAGTAAACTTCTCTGCCCTTGAAACTCACATTCATTGAAACAGCATGAAACCACATTCATTTATCATCTGGCCAGTGGAGGACTAAGCTTACCTGGGCTGTTTTCAAACCATAGGCTCCTTTCACATTTTTAAGGCCATGCATATATGTATGCATTCTTTGATTAACCTTCCTGATTGTATTAAATTATATTCCTTGCATAATACAGCACCACTTGTTAAAATGTATTTTAAATTTGTAGTTTTGAACAGTCTTCTAGTAAGCAATGAAATAAAATGTACAAACCAATAATGACAAAACTGCCCATTTCAGAAAATCTCAACCATAAAGCTCTAGTAGTAGACCTGTAATGACTGGTGTAACCCAAGGATCAGTCTTGGGGCCTTTACTGTTGAGGATATACTTTTCTGAGGTGCAAGCCAAAACCAGTGGTCTATGGCTGACCAAGTTTGCAGATGACTGCAAGCTGGGCACTGTCTTAAATTACCCCTAGTGATGTGAACGTCCTCCAATAGGGCCTTACCCAAACTAATGACTGGGGCCAGAAGCATGGCCTCAGACTGAATGCCAAGAAATGCATCATTACCTCTTTTTGGAAAAAATTGCATCCCCACTAATTATCACATTAATAACAATGTACTAAACATGCAATCAGTCATGAGGGACTTGGGCACCCAGGTCGATAGCAAACTCAGTTTTGACCACCATGTTGCCTCCATTGTACGGAAGGCTTTCTACATGGCCCACCTCATATATAAGGGTATTTCATCCAGGAACAAGCAGGTCATAACATCCCTGCACTCCTTCCTTATCAGACCCATTATCGAGTGCAATGCCCCCTTCGGCATGTACCTTGCCAAGCACATGCAGCAGTTGGAAAGAACACAGAGGTTTCTAACCAGGAAAATCCAGGGTCTCAAACACCTATCCTATACTGATAGGCTAAAAGCCCTGTCCCTCTACTCAGTCTCATACAGACTGCTCAGAGGTGACCTGTGTCTGGCATACAAGGCAATCTCAGATCCAACCTTGATGGAGTTGCTGCATATCCGTAAGACAAATTCCACTCGAGCAACCCACACACAAGGCCTTAACCTGGTCTGTGACATTAATAGAACTTGTTGGCAAGATAGATTTGTGTCCCAAAGACACCCCCATCTGTGGAATAGACTCCCTCTCCACATCAAGCAGAGTACCTCTCTAGTCCTTTTTAAGGGGAACCTGGATGACTGGATGGGAAACAGAAAATACACCCTGGAATCCTACCTGTGTCCCTGCTAAACAGGTAAAACAGGTGCTGACTTTGAGGCAACATGGGCGAAATTCTTGGCTAGGCTTATAAGGGTCTCAGGACCAATAGCCTAGTATTTTCCTATGAGCCTATGAACCTAAAAGGTCACTCAAACTTCTGTCATTACAATCCACCAATAGCAGTACATATGCAAAATCTCTGCAGAAGTAAAAGTCATCTAAATAATTCCACATTAAAAGGATATGTGACTAATGAAAAGGTTGCTGCTAGCAAACAGCTTTATATTTCATTGTTTCATCTACAAATAAACTGCCTGTTGCCCTTGAAGAATACATTGCCTATGTTACATTAAAAAATGATAAACTAGTAATATTGCAACAGGGAATGGATGACAAACTGATAACAGGTTCATAGTTACCAGGTAACTCCTCCAAAGGAGGACATTCACAGGACTGCAGCATCCACTCCTTTTAAAGTGCAACACAGTACAGTATCAGTGATCCATCTGCATACTGTGGGAGTAGAACCCACAACCTTCGTCATCAAAAGCAAATATACTACCTGTTGTGCTGCTAGCAATGCAAACAGACTTAGCATAAGCATCACTAAACTTATCTTCCCCTGAAGCTCTCAGCTCCTTGAAAAATCCACTTGACACTCAACTAAATCTCTCAACTTTGCAGCACAAGAAATCTGGAAAAAGCCAAAATATATTTGTGTGTGTGGGGGGTGGCAAAGGCCCAAAACCAGGGACACATTTTAAACATTGCTTGGCCCAAAACTAGGGACACATTTTAAACATTGCTTGTATAATCTTAGAAAAATTGCTAAAATAAGGTGTTTTGTGTTACCATGTGTTTCCTGAAAGATAGGAAGACTGAAATTTAAAGGGCTGTCATTATTTAGTGAATTCAGTTTTCACTGATTTGATAGAAAACCACAAATTTTAAGAGGAACAGACCAAAAGTATGAGCCACATATTCTGGGATAATCTGGAGAGTTGAGAGCTATGGACTCAACTCCTTGAACCACAAGTGGTGTTGTGGGTAAATAATTCAGGCTCTTGTTTCTTGTATGCAAGCAAACTGTAAATGACATTTTTACTCTTTGACAGGGCAAGGTGGACCACTTGTTACTGTTCGTTCACTATTTGCATACAGCTATTATTTTTTGAAAATTAATTATCATTTTAATGCTCATAAGATTATTTGGATGTCATACTGGGGAAGGATATATCTATCAACAAATTTACTTCCACACTTTTCTGTAAAAAAAAAAAAATTCTAACTCATATTTACATTGCAATAGTTGTCACCCATGGCAAAAAGAAGTATCATCAAATGACAAATGGTAAATTTGGCCAGACATGTCAGTAATGACAGTCTATTAGTAGAGGAACTGGGTTTTCTGACATCCACGTTGAATGCCAGGCATTACCCCTGCTGGCTTCTAGATAATGTAAGGAAGACAGGGACCTGATAATATCCCTGGCTGTGTTCTACATGAATTACAGAGTGAACAGGCACTTGACCTGTGTGCCCTGTTTAATCACAGCCTCACCTCAGGCTTTGTCCCTACCGAATGGAGCACTACTACAGTCATCCCTCTCCACAAAGTAGGAGTGACTGCAGACCCTGGGAAATTTCGCCCCATTAGCTTAATGAGTCTGATATGCAAAGCTATGGAACTCATCATCATGGACCTAATAAACAAGGATATAGGGAATCTCCAAACTCTGGATCCCACACAGTTTGGTTTTGTTCAACTTGATCGACTTCTTTGAGTCAGTCACCAGAACTGTGGATGAAGACAAGGTAGTTCACACAGCCTACCTTGATCTGGCCAAGGCCTTTGATACCATTCCCCACTCAGGAATCATAGAAAAACTCAGTAAGTTAGGCATCAACCCCTATATCACTAGGTGGGTTGCAAACTGGCTCAGAGATAGAACCCACAGTGTGAAAGTAGCTGACACCAAGTCAGACTGCTGACCAGTCACGAGTGGAGTCCCACAGGGTTCAATCATGGGTCTTCTCCTGTTTGGTATCTACTTCTCTGAAGGCCAGGCCAACACGAAGGGACTCTGGCTGACAAAGTTCGCAGACAATTGCAAGTTGGGAGCTATTATTAACTCCCCAAGTGATTTTGACATCCTATAGAAAGGCCTCACTGAGACCAACGATTGATGTCAGAACCATGGCCTTAAGCTCAATGCCAAAAAATGTGTCATCATCCCCTTTGGGAAAAACCCAGTTCCCACGAATTACCACATCGATGGTAGTCCACTGAACACAGAAGGCGTTATAAGAGATATGGGAACACAGGTTGGCAGTAACCTGTCTTTCAACCACCACAATGCCACTGTGGTCAGAAAGTCCTTCTGTGTGGCACATCTCATTACTAAGGGTTTTGCATCCAGGAAGGAAAAAGGTCATTGTCTCCCTTTACTCTTCCCTCATTAGGCCAATCATTGAGTACAATGCCCCGTTTGGC
The DNA here is from genome assembly GCF_019279795.1 of Protopterus annectens. Lineage (NCBI taxonomy): Eukaryota > Metazoa > Chordata > Ceratodontiformes > Protopteridae > Protopterus > Protopterus annectens. The sequence goes on from NW_025050923.1 coordinate 11,329, forward strand.
ATGTACCTCACTAGACACCTGCAACAACTGTAGAGGCCACAAAAGTACCTCACAAAGAGGAATTAGGCCTTAAACACTTGTCCTATATGGACATACTCAAAAAACTCCAACTATTCTCTGTCTCATATCGCCTACTTAGAACTGATCTCTGCTTGGCTTACAAAGCCATGTCTGACCCAGCTCTGTTAGAAATGCTACATCTTAAGAAATCCCAATCCCTCCACACCACATGCTCCAGAGACCTCATCCTCATTACCACAATCAACAGAACGTGCTGGAGGGACAGGTTCATAACCCAGAGACTGCCCATGCTATAGAATAGACTTCCCATACATGTCAAAAAGAGCACCTCACTAGCCCTGCAAGAGGAATCTTGATGAGTGGATGGGAAATAGAAAATTCACCCCGGGGATCACTCCAGTGGCTCTACTTGACAGAGGCACTGCGAACTAAGGTCGGGTGGCACAATGCCAGGGTAATCCTATGGGCTAGGCTTGTAAAGGCTCCAGGGCCATTAGCCTAGTACACATCTATGAACCTATGAATCTATGAACAATATTTTGCAGCACCAATCTACTAAATTCATACCCATTTTAGACAAACTTCTAGCTGAAGGTTTAGTTTTAAAGAATACTAGATCTACGACATCTAACAGGGATTTTGCCATAGTTTTACCCTACAATAAGATTCTTTCACTGTTAAGGAAATTTTTAGGAAAACATGGGATCTTGTATTTTTCAATGACCTAAAAGAAAAACTAGGTGAGACTCCTGTGTTGGTCTTCAGTAAAGGTAGGAGTATTAAGAATCTATTCAAATATGGAAGAAATGATGATTTTTCCAACTTTGGTCACAAGAAGAGTAGAATGTCAAAATGTGGGAGATGCAAGTACTGCATATTTATTAATGATGGCTTCTATGTGAGCATTGAGGTGTACAATAGATCTATTTCATGCCAGGACACTGTGATACAACCCTGGTAGTGTACCTGGCTACTTGCATTTTCTGTTCAGGCTTCTATGTTGATAAAACCAACAGGAGGCTTCATGACATAAAGAAGAAAAAATCCAGTAATGCTTTATACCAACATTCCAGTGTTTGTGAGAATTTTAGGAGGATTTTATTTTTTTATTATTGATGTGTGTGTGTGTGTGTGTGCATGTGTGTGTGTGTGTGTGTGTGTGGTGGTGGTGTGTGCGTGTGCGTGTGTGTGTGTGTGTGTGTGTGTGTGTGCATTTGTGTGTGTGTCTGTTTTTAAGAGGCAGTGATTGTGATCCTCTTTTAGAATACAAGGAGCTTGTTTGGCAACTGAAGTTAAATGCTTGTAAGAGTCTTGGACTAAATCTATATTGGTCAAAAATGCTATGGTTTAAGAGTCTACTGATTAAAACAGACT
>NW_025050924.1:0-12419 GCF_019279795.1 Protopterus annectens
GAATGTGCTTCACATTTTCTGGAAGTGGTGGCCCCAGGAATGATGGCTCAGACACCTCTGGATTCTGGTGCAGCAGGTTAGAAGAAATATAGGAATGTGTCTGCTCACATTTTCTGGAAGTGGTGGCAGGAATGATGTGCTACTCAAAGTGCTGCTCATTCAACTCCAGTGGAAATCAGGGCACTAGGCAGAAATGTGCCTGCTGGGTTGTATGGGTGTGATAGCTTGGAAATGTGTTGTAATTTTCGATAGCCACATATCACTGCTACCTCAGTCTCACTAAGGTGACACCAGCACACAAGGAGGTAGGGCCTAAACCTGTACAAACCCAACTGCATCGAACAGCAGTGGCAGTGCCCTCTTCCCTATGTACACTTAATAATAGTATGATGGGCTCTAACCGTGGGCTGGTGGGGTTTAATAAGTACTGGCCTAATCCATTAGAGACAGTTTCAGGTCTGGACAGAGTACAGACTTAAGGAGACCATGCTGTCAGAAACTTGCCATAAAATCCTGCTAAAAATTATCAAAAGAGCCGTGAATAACAATATGTAAAACTGCATACTATGTCAGAATACCAGATATGTCTGTAATTGGCAATTTTCATATCTTGAGTAGTAAAAGTGTATGATGTATAGTGTACCCAGCAGCCCACAGTACTTTATGGTATGGCACTGTACGGTACATTACTGTTGAGAATTAGTGTCAGCTTATGACCTTTTTTCTTAGAAAAAAAAAATGTTAACAGGTATGACAAAGTATAGGTATTACTGATGGTGGTCAAGCATTTTAACATCTGGTAAAGGAAGTGCAACCTCTCTTCACTGCTTCACCTCCCTCACTGTCTCACCTGTCATCACTTGGGTCTATCTTTGCTTTTAAATACTTTCAAGAAGTCTTCATTTCTTCTGCTCCCACATCAAATATAAGACAATCAACAAAATAAGGGTCATGCTGCTAAACACTAGGAGTTTAAACCAAAAACTGCACTCTGTGTAAGTACTTCTATCACTAGAAGATGTAGATGTCTGTGCAGTCACAGAAACCTGGTTTAAGACCTCAGAGAATACCCCAGCCCTGCAAGGCTACAATGCCTTCCATACCTTTAGACCACAAAATGAATGTGTGAAAACCAAAGGAGGTGGTGTTTCAATCCATATTATAGATAAATTCACCTCCTGTCTAGTTAGACTGGACAACTCCATGGAGTTACTCCAGGTCCAGGTTATGGTGGGTAAGACCCCCATTCAAGCCCTAGCCCATTATAGATGTCCCTCCACAAAGCCTACTTAATCAAACTGAAGACAATCCAAATTGTACCCAACACACTAGTTACGGGGAATTTCAATTATCTCACCATCAACTGGGAAACCTACTCTAGCCCAAACTCGCTAGCACAAAAGTTCCTTTACTTTGTGAATTCAAATGCCATGGAACAAATTGTGCATACCCAAACAAGAGGAAGAAACATTCTAGACCTGGTCTTCACTAACATGTCAAACAGGTGCACTGCTGCAACTGTTGGACCCTCATTAGTTAAAACTGACCACAAATTAGTCACCTTCAAAATGACACTAACATCAGAACTCAGAAAGGGTGAAATCAGACTAAAAAACTGCACCAAGTCAAACTATACCCTCCTAGGTGAAGGTATAAATGCATTCAAAGCCCCAACCCAAGCTGAAAGTGGTAACTACGCTGAAGCTTACACTAAAGCCCTGTGCAATCACTTGCATAAGTGTACAAACTTGGCTGTACCAAAAAGAATCATAGCCAGAGCCCCAAGCAAAAACAAGTTGCCTTCATGGGCAACCAGCATCAACAAACTCTACAATAAATGCAAAAAGTTGCTGTCCAAGAAAACAAAGGCAAGGCCCCAACAATGTAAAAGTGCCCTCCACAGCCACAACAGGCAAATAGGACAACTTGTCAAATCCTCCAAGAGCTACTTTGAGGGAAACCTAGCAAGTACAGCCAAGGTTAACCATAAGACCTTTTACAGCTATGTATATAACCTAAAGGGTAGGACCCAAGCATGTGCAGAACTAGTGGCCAACAGTATCACACACACACACTGACCCCACAGAGATAGCACATCTGCTAGTGGATAGGATTGGAGAAAATTTCAATCCCTTATCCCCTCCTAACTTACAACAAGCCCCCCCCCCCCCCAAAAAAAAAACTTCCCAACCACCTTACATATCTGAAGAGCAGGTTCTCAAAGCCCTATCCAAGGCAAAAATCACAGCCTGTATGGGACCAGATGATATCCCAAGCTGTCTTCTAAACAGGCTAAAACATGAACTAGCATCACCACTAAGTACCCTTTTCAATCATAGCCTAACCACAGGCATTGTTCCAGTGGAATGAGAACAGCTACAGTTATTCCCTTCCACAAAGGTGGCCTAGCAACAGACCCAGGGAATTATAGACCCATAAGGCTGACCAGCCTCATCTGTAAGGCATGCAACATATCATTATGGACCTCATAAATAAAGACAAAGGTGATCTCCACACCCTGGATTCTACAGCAATTCGGCTTCATGAAGGGCAGATCCTGCCTTTTAAATCTGGTTGATTTCCTTGAAAGTGTAACCAAAGCCACTGATCAGGGAAAATCTGCGCACACAGCGTACCTCGACCTGGCAAAGGCTTTTGACAGAATCCCACATTCAGGCATTACTGATAAACTTAGCAAACTGAATGTAAACCCCTTTGTTGTAAGATGGGTTGCCAACTGGCTCACAAACCAGACACACACTATCAAAGTGGATGACTCCACATCAACCAGCAGACCTGTTACCAGCAGGGTGCCATAAGGGGTCAGTACTGGGCCCCCTACTATTTGGTATATACTTTTCAGAAGTTCAGGTCAAAACTAAGAGGTTGTGGCTGACCAAAGTGCAATCATTGAATCCACAAAAGATGTCAGTATACTCCAGGAGGGTCTCACACAGACCAGTAACTGATGTACTAGTCACAGTCTCAAACTGAATGCAAAGAAATGCATCATCATTCCCTTCAGCATAAACAATGTACTTTCACACTATCAAATCAGCAACAATACCGTAAGTATCCATGAAGTGGTAAGGGGCCTGGGATCACAGGTTGACTGCGCCATTAACTTCTACCACCATGTGTCTACTGCACTAAGGAAAGCTTTCCACACAGCACCCTTAATTAGTAAAGGTATCACCTCATGATTAAAAGAGGTTATAACCCCCTATACTCTGCACTTATCTGGTCCATAACTGAGTATAATGCACCATTCAGTATGTTTATTACAAAGCACCAGCAGCAATTAGAGAGACTTCAGAGATATCTAACAAAGAAGATCAAGGACTTCCAGTATATGCTTTACACGGAATAACTAAAATCCCTGTCACTAGACTCCATATCTTATAGACTTCTTAGGGGAGACTTGAGCCTGGCCTACAGAACAATACAAGACCCAAACCATATGAACTTACTGCATATCCGTAAATCAAATGGGTCTAGGGTTGCCCATTCCAGGGATGTAAATATGGCCTGTTACTTAAATAGGATATGCTGGAGGGACAGATTTATCTCCCAGTGACTACCGCGTCTTTGGAACAGGCTACCAATTCATATGAAACAAAGCACCTCTATGACACTGTTCAAGAGGAACCTGGACGAGTGGAAGGGACACCATAAATCTCCAGGAATAGTGCCCACAACCCTCCTGGATATGGGCAGTCATCACTAAATGCAGTCTTGGGTATTGACTAGCACTTCTATGGTAATACATTGGGTTGAAACGGCTAGGCTTAAAATGACCTCTGGGTCAACAGTCTAGACTTCTATGATCCTATGACCAAATAAGGTTAAAGATAGTGGCAAGGTACCTTCTGAATAAGCTGGAGATAGAAAAAAACACTATCAAGGATTTTGTCTGGCCAACATATGGTGAAAATATCATATATATATATATATATATATATATATATATATATATATATATATATATATATATATATATATATGATAAAAAAGGTGAGGGACTAAGAATTTAAATAACATCAGGGAAGACCACAGCAAGCAGAAAGCAGAAAGGATAGGTCACTGAAAAATAGATGAGAGACTAAGGAATATAATTTAAAATAACATCAGGGAAGACCACAGCAAGCAGAAAACAGAAAGGATAGGTCACTGAAAAATTTACTCATCAATGCTGCTAAACATCAAAACATAATGGAAAGGGAAATATCATTGTGCACCAACAGCAGTTCTATGGTATGTCTTAAGATCAGGGGTGACCAAGGAAAACTAACAATGGACTGAACACTAAACTACCAAGATAGTGAAAACTAACAATGGTCTGAACACTAAACTACTGAGACAGTGAAAACTAACAACGATCTGAACACTAACCTACCAAGATAGTGACTTAAAGGGCTCCCTATCAAAACTGTAAGACCCATAACCGAGTCCTGAAACTTCACACCATAAACTACAATTTGAAAAGAAAGAGAGCAAATGGTGATAATTTTATAATACTGGCAAAGCATGTTTTTGCAGGGGGGGGGGGTTCTCATCCACTCTGCATCCCTTTCCCCCTACACCCTTGCTTTTTTATAAATACTAACTTCAACACCCTTGTATCTCAGAGTAGGGGCAGTATATAAATTCCAGAGCACTATATAGTTCTCATGCTAGTGCAGTCTCACCACTCTGAGGACAGCAGTTATAGCCTCAGAATTCAAAGCAGAACCCAACTTCGGATAGCAACTATGTATTATGAAAATGGGGAAACTGGCAAGTAGAGAGTGGTCTAGCTGGTGTGTATGGCAGCGTGTGTGTGTGTGCACGCTGCAGGTGTGTACATGCTGCGTGTGTGTGTGTGTGTGTGTGTGTGTGTGTGTGTGTGTGTGTGTGTGTGTGTACGCGTGTGTGTGTGTGTGTGTGTGTTTTTATTTTTTGTCTCCATGCTTGGAAGTGTCATTCATCCAGCAGAAGGTGTGTGTACTGTTGTGCAGTATTAGTTGTATCCATAGATGCTGTTTCTGCTTATTTTCTCTATTTATAGCTGCTTGTTTTTTTGTTTTTTTTTAACATTTGGGAATATTATTATGGCTGCTGGATGTATTGAAAATGTTCAGAACTTAGCTTTGTTGTTGGCCTTACAAATTACAAAGATATTTTTCTTCATAAAATGTTAATACCAAAATTGAGAATCACCCTCAGCCAAGAACAGTTATTTAAGTGCTTCTGCTAAATTGCTAGTGCATTTGCTAAGTGTTTCTGCTAAACTGATAGTGCATTTGCTTTACTTCTCAATATTTAAAACAATCCCTTACTGTATGACACTAAATGAAATGCATGCTAGTAAATATATGGCTCTCAGGGGGCTGAGTGTGTAGCTGCAGCCAGGGGTCAACAGTGCTAATGACTTTTTGATCGTAAGTGGAAAGCAATTCAACACACTGCTTCAGTAATGTTTGTGGGATTCCTCACTGAATACTATAAATGTCTGGTGAACAAACAGAAGGAATCTCTAAAGAATTATTTAACATAGTGCAAACTGTTTTTCTTCTCATAGTAACTGTACCTGGAAACAGAGAATACATGAATGCTAAGCATAACATTGATAAGGAATTACAAAACAGAAAATTTGAAAAGCTTTAGAAAGAACTGAATGATTACAGGAAAGAAAAAAGAATGGTTTATTTTCCTGAGTCTGGAAGCAGCACTGGAGACACTCCACATAATAAACAAAGACAGGAGGCCCACTAAAGTATGTTCTAAGGTCAACTGACTCTTTTCTATCAGATTCTCTTACAGGCAATGAACTTTTATCTAATCCAGATAATGATGTAGAGACACAGGAATATGTCCACTATCATAAATTTAGTTATTTGGGCACTGGTGGAATACACCTTTTACAAGACAAAAAGGTGGATGAAAAATATGAGACAGGGTGAATGCGCAGATCTAAGTTGTTCGCTGGACTGTAATAAGTTGGTAGTTAACCTTTCATCTCATGTTTTAAATAATGATGATATTAATTTGTTGAATAAAGGCTTGAACTATGTCCCCACTAGCTTTGTACCTCAAAACCAAGTGGTGCAGCATAAACATTTTTGTAAACAGATGAATTTGTTGGCATGGTTTAGGATAAAGTAGAATAAACTATTTTTTAACAGTAGATGTCTGTAACTTATACACATCCATCCCACATAACTTGGGAATAGAGTGGGTTATTGAATTCATAAGATCAAAAGGAGCAAGTGACACAGAGCAACGATTAATTGAACAACTACTAGGTATAGTACTGGAGAATATTTTTTTTTGCATTCAACATTGACTTATACTTTCAAAAAATTGGGGTAGCTATGGGGTCCCCATGTGGAGGTAGTTTTGCCACCTTAGTCATGGCACATTGGGAACACAAGTTTGTACTCGACAATGCTTATTTAAAAACTAGGATTCTTTTCTATACACACTTCCTGGATGACATTTTCCTTATTATCAAAGGAAGATGTAAGGTAGCAACAGAGATAGTAGACTATCTTAATAGTACAACTGAATTTTTTAAATTCACAAGTGATTACCAGGAGATGTACATTAGTTACTTGGATGTGGAATTACACAAAGACATCCAAGAACAACACTATACAGATAAGATACACAGAAAAAGTACATACTCAAACTCACTCTTGCACTACACTAGTTCGCACCCTTTCCATCAGAAAAGGTCTGTGGTTAAGGTGCAACTAGTGCGGGCAGCGAGAATGATTACTACACTGGATGACTTTAAAGCAGAATGTGGTAACCTGAGTAACAATGTTTATACATAGGGGCTACACAATGGACTTAATTAAAAACATAACTATCGAAGTCCAAAGGAAGCGTGACAATGGAACATACAAACCAATTTTAAACAAAACAGCACGATCAATGGTTACAGACTTTGAGTTACCTACAACCCAAGCACCTTTTGACAACATTAAGGATACTAACACCTCATATTATTCCTCCATAACTACACCTAGGTCTAATGCCACAGTAAAGAAGGAGAGTATATTAAGTTTTGTTCTAACATTCAACTTAAGAGCGAAGGAAATTATGGGCATCCTGAAAAAGAACTGGCATTTGTTTACAACAGATAGAGAAATCGTTCAAAGAGTAGGAGAATCTCCAGTTATTGCATACAGGAGGGGTAAAAACCTAAAAAACATCTTAGAATGACAAAATAACAGCACACACAGGACTATAGGTATGTCAAGGTGTGAAATGTGTAATTACTGTGGATATATAGACATTGGTAAAAAAAATTGTGATTAGAGACAGAAATTACACACTTAAGAACAAATACAATTGTAATTCAAGATCGGTGGTTTACATAGCACAATGTTAGGCATGCCCAGCCTTCTATGTAGGAAAAACTGACAGAAGACTACGGGACAGAATTTACGATCATATATATATGCAATTAGTAGATGCAAACAAGACAATGACTTAGCAAAATATTATGCAGAGTACCCCAACCATTCATTCAAGTTTAAAGTTATTGAACAAACACTGGATGTAGAAAACAAGGTTGAAACAATGACCAGAGGAGGCTCAAAATCCTTACTTTTAGAGAAAATAGAATTATTGTGGTAACTGAGACTTAATGCATGTAGATCACCAGGTTTAAATAAATTATATTCAATAACTTGCATATTAAAATTTAAAAAATTGGTCAAGATAGCTTGGCAGAAGCAAGTATAAGGAAGTAATAAAGAATAGAACGTATCCCTCTTCTATTAAACCTATATGTTAGAGCAAACATTGGTACCATTATATGTATAATATAGTCACTATTAATAATTGCATAGTATATAGGAATTTATTTATAAGAGCATTTCATAACATAATCCAATTTACCCATTTACTTTTCATACTTTTTATATGAAAAGTATGTACAGCAATATGTAACAAGTTAAAGTGGGATGGCAGAAATACTGATATTTTGGATGTAATATGTGTATACAAACACACACACTGTGAGTATACCATTGAAAACTCTGTATAACTTGATTGGGTCATGTAAGCAAATGTTATACAGTGTCCACACAATGTTTTAATTATTTTTAACTTTTAATTAATAATGTCTAATGTCTATAATGTTTGATAACGTTGCACAATGCTTTTGAATGGTTTTAACACTCGCTACACATACCTGCAACTTTGATGCAGGGTGAGGGCTTACTTGAGCCTACAAAGGGTTAAATTTAAGCAGAACTTTAAACATGTGACTTTAGTATCACATTTAAAGTAACGCGCGAACGGTGTATTTGTATCTGAATAAGTCTGTTTACTTTACAGATGAAAAGCGCTTAATACTACACTGTTTTCATTGTTGTGATTCACAGTGGCCGTGCTGCGTTGTTGTGTATGTTGTCGATTGATTAAATACTTTGCTACTGGTTTTACGTTGGAGTTGTCCCTGTGGCTTTTTTGCTTATTCTATAAAATAATAGGAGAAAAGAATGTATTTTTTATGCTTTACAAATATATACAGCATTTCATTGCATTTTAGCATATTTTAATATTTTAATATGATTAATTTACCTAGTGAGGATGTATTTATAGTGACGTATGTAGTAATAATATTTATTTATTTATTTATTTATTTAATTATTCATTTAGGTAGAGAAGATTTCTTCTATATATTAGTAGTATTTACATATATACTTTTACATTAATACACATTCGTGGTTTCACTTACAGTGTAATTTTAACTAACAACCTGTTATTCTCCTTTGAAATAATTAATACATATTATTTTATTTATAATCATTCTTATTTATTATGACATTCCCTTATTGGCATTATTTTATATTAAATATAAATAGATATAATTAATATTTTATTTATTTAATGCATATCATATATAGATATCATATATATTATTTGTGTATATATTACACATTTTATACATATTTATGCATTTACATGAGTTGTACACGTACATATACACTTTATATAATGGTGTTTGCTGCAATTAAACAAAGTGATTATTTAATATATGTTGTTCTCCAAGGTTTCCTTTAAGAATATTCAGTACTTATTATGTGGAATTAATTGGATAATTGGTTTTACTTATTGTTGATTAGATGGATATTTAAAGAGGTTCCACATTTCAGTATGTTGTTCTGAAGAAGTTAGATTTATCTGACGAGCAAGAAACCTCCAGTGGATCGACGTTGTTTTTATGTGTTTCAATAAACCTGTTTTACGTTTATGGACCTTGGGGAATTTCGTTTTTGAATTTTGGCAGCAACATTGGAGTTTAACACTTGCACTTAGACTGTGGTACCTTCTTTTCTCCTATTATCCTATTATTTTATCGTGTGGTATTGGTTCTTGGTTTTTACTTTTTTGCTTATTCTACAGTTTGTTTTCATTTTTTAAGTGGTTTCAATGGTTTAGGATAAAGAAGTCAATTTCTGAATCATTTGATAGCATTCCTTTTAAACACATAAAGTCAGCATTTACCACCACCACCACCCCACCCTGTAGTCTGTTAAAACATGTTTAGCTAGATGTATTCCAAAAACTGCATATTGATTAATTACAGGTCTATAAAAGTTCAAGAAATAATTTAACTATTGGAATAAAGTCAACATTTAGTAGTGAAAATACAGCACAAACATGGTAATTTACTGTAGTTGCTAAAAAGGGTGGGTGGCTATTTTAGACTGTGGTGATTATGATGCAGAAGTTAGGAGATTTCCTATAATCCAACTATAGAATTTCTAAAACAAATTAAGGAAACTTTACAATAACAGATTTATGCTGGGGTTATTTCTGATTGCCTCAGATTTGAGTTGGTGGTCAGTAATCCTCAGCCACAGATCCTTTATATTATATCAAAGATTCATAAACCAACAAATTACCTGCCAGGGTGACCAGCTGTGTCTGATGGAGGCTGACTTACAGAGCCAGTCTCAGAATTTTTGAATACTTGTTATAAGCCCCTGTTACAGCACAACAAATCACATACACAGAACTCACTTTTTAGAACTTGAGGCTGATTTACAGCTGAACAAGAAGAGAGTGTTGTGTACATTAGATGTCCGGTCTGCATACTAACATCATACAGGAGACTGAGATCGACCCAGTACTAAGAATGTAATTCATTACAACGGTGAACTTCATTTACAACTGTGTGAGCTATTTTAAATATTTTGACTCCCCCCAATTGCGGTGGTACTTCATAGATCCAGAATACTGTGTGCCCACCCAGCCAAACAGTGTTGCTCTTGAGTTGACTGTCCTTACTGCAAATTGTCTTTGGAAACTTCCCCCAGTCTCATCTCATCTGCTTATATTAGTAGGCAATAGTAGATCAAACCAGGAAGTTCCTCCCCTTAGTCTACTAAATCTTAAATTACCCTTCTAATCTTCCTGCCAGCTTAGTGCACGGTGTACTATCCGAAGGTTTAACCATTTTTTTCTGTATCCCTTTTGAAATATGCACATCCTATTGCACAGACCCTTCCTACAAATTCAGTTCCTTAGAACTCATTAGAGCCCCCTATTTCACCAGTCACCAATAATATCATGAACCTACAGCTTTACCTCACCACCATCTGTTGCTTTCTCAGCCTGACAGCAATACAGGAACACTGAAGCTAATATCACGAATAGCCTCATACTCACTGATACCTCTTTGATTCTTCCTTCTACAGACTGGATACTATATGTGAAAGGTGCATGTCTGTTAATCCTGTAATTGTATTCAAACTTAGTAATACTTAGGTAGTTACTTAGTATTACTTTCAAATACTTAGTAATGCTGTACAATTTAGTAATGTAGTAATGCTGTACAATTATATATTTTCTATTATTTCTATTACTACTTTTTGTTTTGTTTTGACTTAAGACGAGTTTACATTTGCTACTTCTACTACTATTGTCTGATCTGGTTAATATAATGTGATTAACTAGAAATATCTGGACTGAAAATCTTCCACACAGAGAAGTTTCTTACACTGTTTTGTTTTTGGACCCACTACACTTTAGTAGGTTGTTTTGAGACTTCGGGGATACCACGGAGATTGCTTGTTTTTTTTCTCTACTAATCTACTAACCTTAAAGGCCAACCTCTCTTTAAAGACTGTAGACAATACCCAGCATGTTGTTAGATCTGACACCCACTACATACAACCATGCCCACCATGTCTTTGACAAACAAATAAGTCTTTGTACTTAAAAAGCCATACCTAAACACAAAGGCCTCTTACATTAAGGTTTGGTATATAGGATACCCAGCATCAATTAAACAGGTGAACAACATGCACAGATGCTACAAGAAACAGAACTGCATAAAGGAATCACTCAAGTGGCAGGCAGGCTGAAGCTCATAAGACATATTCTTGCATCTGTAAATATGTATATACATTTGTTTTAGCATATCCTTTGATCTGTAACATACCTTTCAACTGTCCAGATTTTCACAGAATGGCCAGATTTTTACCTCATATTTTTGGCTGATTCCTCATAAAGTTTGTGGTTTTCTGGCAAATCACTGATGATCAACATCACTAAATAATGATCTATATTTGAATTTAAGACTTCATATCTTTCAGAAAATGCATACTAACACAAACCTTTTTATTCTAGCAATGTTTTAAGTTGCTAAGAGTACTGTTTAAAATCTGTCCCTATTTTTGTGCCATTTTCCCCCATTAATTTAGGCTTTGTCCACATTCCTTGCACTAGAGATTGAGAGGTATGATCTGTAAATATGTTTTTTTCATTACTTATGTGATCCTATTCACCCAGGCTGTGTCTGCAAGTGGTCCGCTGACATCAGTGCACTACCCCAGTAAAGAAATATAAATAAATAAGTAATAAGGCAGCAAGGCCAAAACAGTACATCTGCTTCATAGGGTCATGAGTGTTTACTACACTAATGACTACAAGAGCCTTTTTAAGCCTAGCCATGCATCCCAAATCTCTGCCAAGTTTTGGTACCCTTGATAAGTGTAAGCAAGGGCTTGGAAGATAAAACATTTACAAGCAGGGGCCTGGGAGATAAACCATTTACAGGTTGCCTCTGTCTAATAGAGACTTAGGTGGCAAACCAGGGATGAATTTACTGATGCCCATCCAATTCCCCAAGTTGCACTTGAATTGGGTTAGAGAGGATATCTGCTTCACATGGATGGAGAGCCTCTTCCAGAGATAGGAGTAGTCTCTGGGATACACACCTGTCTATCCAGAAGATCATGTTTATATCACAGGCAAGGTTTAAGACTTTAGAACAGGTAACTCTAGTACTGTTTGTTTTGTGGATATGAAGAAGGTCCATCAGGTGAAGCGATCTGACAATGCCTGTATGCCAGGCATAGATCTCTCCCCTCAACAGCCTGTAGGAGACAGAATACAGGATAGGGCCTTGAGGT
>NW_025050925.1:5000-12844 GCF_019279795.1 Protopterus annectens
TACATTCATTTCTCACTTTCTCTCCTACAACTTATAGCCCACTCTACCTATTATATCCAGATCCTCTCTACTTACCCTGCTACTACTTACTCTCCTGCAAACTATGCTCCACTGATTGGCTCTCGATCTTCTCCTGGTTTCTTCCGCTCCCGTCAGCCCTTCGGCTCACTCCGCCCCTACCCTGCCCCAAATCCCACCCCCCTAGCACCTCTAGGTATATCCCTCTTGTAACCACACCCACTTCCTCTCTACACCTATCAGTCTCCAACACTCTAGATACACCCTCTACCACCCAATTTCCTTCTTGTAACCACACCCACTTCTATTCTATACTATCAGACTCCAATTCTAAACTTCTCACCCAGATAATTGGTCTCCTTCTCCCTCTAACACCCACTCCCAAAACATCACCCCCTCCAAACCTACTTAACTCTATACTCCCTCACATCTAATCAGGCTTTTAGCAGCGTATCCTTGTAAAATAATATTTTATATACATATAAAATACAATTACAACATTATTCCACTAAACAACCTTATTCAACATGCTCTCAAAACCTTCACAATCTCCATTTTACTACTACTACTTAAACTTTCCTATCTTCACTACCTCACCCAACCCAGTTCTTCCTACCATTCACAATTCTATCATGTAACTAACCATCTTAATTCCCCTCTCTCACATTCACACTCATCTATTTCTCCCCATCTATATCCTATAAAAAACCACCTATCTTTCTCATACAAATTGTTCACCTCTCAGAAATACTCTATCCCCATAGCAACCAAAACCCCCTTCACCATCACAACAGAACCCAATCCTTTTATTACACTGCTCAATTACCTCTAACCCAATCCTTCATCTGATTACCAGTCTTTTATCAGGTGATATCCATCCCAACCCAGGCCCCTCCACCTCAACCACTATACACAAGCCTATATTACTTACTTCTTTAAACTCCCAAAGTATAGTCAACAAAGTCGCAACCCTCCATGCCTGGATCATGCATAATAAACCTGACATCCTATCTATCTCAGAAACATGGTTAAAACCCTATATAAAAGACTCTGAAATAATTCCACCTAACTATTCTATCATTAGAAAAGACAGGTCCCACAAAAAAGGCGGAGGTGTAGCTCTCCTATATTCATCCTCCTTGTTAGTTACTCCCTACAACAAACCTATTCCACACTTTAATAACGCTTGAATTACTCCTCACTCTCCTTCAAGTAAACAAGCACAAACACATATGTCTAGCATCCTCTACATCCCCAGGGATAATATTTCGACACTTGAAGATATCCTCTCCTGGCTCTCCAATAACATCAGCAATGAAACCATAATCTTAGGAGATGTAAATATTAACTGGGCCTCCATTCAGTCTCCAACTAACTCCCTTAACATCAACCTCTATAATTTTTCCCAGCTAATCAACTCTATAACACGTCCTTCAAAAAAACCTCTCTTGTGGCAGTATTCTAGATTGGATTCTAGTCTCACATCCCCACTATTTTTCTGACAGTGGCACTCTTCCTGATCCTCTAAGTGATCATATGCCCATCTTCACTCACTGACTCCCCTGTATCCCACATCGCACCCATAATTATATTACTACCCGCAACCACAAAAACTTTAACCCAACAACCTTCTCAAACTCTCTAAAAGCAATTAACTGGAATTATCTAAGGACATTATCCTTAGATAATGCAGTTGCCCACTTCAGCTCAACATTCTTAAAACTACTAGACTCCCAAGCCCCTTTGAGGACAAAGAGAATAAAAACTAATTCCGCCCCCTGGCTAACCAAAACCACGCTAGCAACCATGCGCCATAGAGATAAAGCCTGGGCACTCTATCAGAAAAACAAGACCCCTCGACACCACATTGAATACAAAACACTTCGAAATAAAGTAAAAGCTTATTATCTCTGATAGACAAAATTACTTCTTTACACTCCAAAACAATAATAAAACAAACCTCAGAAATTCTGGAAAGGTATCTCTACCCTCCTTAACCCCAGCAAACCACACACCCCTACCCCAGACCCAAATGCCCCAGATTTAGACTTAGCTACTCAATTTAACTCCTTTTTTCATTGAATCTATTGGCAAACTAACCTCCTCATTCCCTAGTTGCACCTCATTATCTAATACACCCCCACCCTCCCATGCCAACAATCCTCCCTGCACTGCTGCTCCTTCGTCATTCCCATCTACTAACTCTCTATCCTCCACCTCTTCTCCTACTCTAACTTCAACATCATCCTTACCATCCTCTAATACTCCCTCTCCCCACTCACCTCTATTCTCATTAAAACCTATACCCACTTCTACTATAAAGAAACTCCTTCAGAAATTGAAGCCATGCACTAACGCACCTGATAACATCCCTTCTTACTTTCTAAGCATATCTGCTGAAGCAATTGCCTATCCCATAAGCATTCTAATCAACCGCTCCATCCAAGAGTGTACAGTACCCCAAATCTGAAACAAGCCTTTATCATACCTCTGCATAAAGGTGGCAACAATTGTAATGTCAACAACTTCCGACCCATTGCTATCCTGTCCCCCATTTCTAAACTTCTAGAAAATGTGTCCAACTTCAACTCTTACCACATCTCTTAGATAATAACCTTCTAACTACTACACAACATGGATTTAGGCCAAATCATAGCACCATGACAGCCCTCCTCTCCTATCTTGAAACTGTAAACAAAGCTCGTGACTCTGGCCAAATTGTTTCTACCCTACTACTGGACCTCTCTAAGGCCTTTGACACTATCTCACACAGCCTGCTCTTAACTAAACTCTCAAAACTTAACCTATCTCCCTCCTCTTTGAACTGGTTCTCCAGCTACTTATCTAATAGATACCAAGCTGTAAAATGGAAAAAGGCAACCTCCTCTTTTCTTAGTACCCCACCGAGTTCCTCAAGGCTCCATACTAGGTCCACTTCTTTTCAATATATTTATAAATGATTTCCGCAAATCTATTCCATTCTCAGATATCATCCAATATGCAGATGATTCTACCATTATCTGCTCTGCCACATCTACCCCTATGCTCCTAAAGCTTACACAAGAAGCTTTTTCAATCACTGAGCAATGGATGAGAATAAACCACCTAGCACTCAATGCTTCCAAAACTAAACTAATGGTATTTACCCCCTCTAAAGTTACTCCTTTCGATATAAACACATTCTTGATTACTAGTCAGAATAACTCACTTCTGGAACTGGTGTCAGAAACCAAGTTACTTGGTGTCCAAATTGACAACCAGCTTAATTTCAACTCCCATCTACAATTAAATATCAAAAAACCCATCAAAAACTAGGTATGCTCTACCGACAAAATCAGTACCTTACAAGCACCTCTAAAATCACTCTCTTCTTCCTTTCTTATCCCTCCCTTCTATGGAGCTCCACTCCTAACTAATCTTCAGTCCTCTCTAAAAAACAACTTTCCTCTTGCTACAACAAAATAGCCAAGTTCGCTAACAGCCATAGGTCCTCCACCCACCACTGTTCCTCTCTCCAAAACTTAAATGGCTAGAACTACCCAATCATCTCAGCTATACTGAGGTAACTCTTGCCCACAAGCTCATTTTCAACCCCTCTCTGTCCCTCCCTGTCTTCTGCCTTTAAGATGCACCTACCTGATAGAGTTTTAAGGTCAAACAATCAAAACCTATTAGAAGTGCACAAACCAACTCGTCCCCAGGCAAAAACCTACTATCCTACAACCTAGCACGTCTTTGGAACTCACTACCACCATCCATTCGCACCACCTCTAACCATTATATGTTCAAAAATCTCTTCACATACATCTAATGTCCCACTGGGAATGCTCTTGCTCCCACCCTCTTAACTAATGATGGCAATTTTCTTCCTTTCACTCTCATGTTACTCCAGTCATTTTTCCTTATAAATTTCCATAACTCATATTATTTTTTTTTTTTTTTTCCCATGGTATCTGCAAAGACTGTATTTGACTGCACCTTGTAAAGCTTATGCTCCTTACACAATAACTACTCTGTATCATTATGCAATATTACTTTTCACAGCCTAAAACACCTCAAATTTTCATCACTAGACTGTATTGTTCTGAAATGTTTCCTGAATTTTTGAAATGAAATGCTTGTATCTTTTTATATTTGTATAATTATCATTAGTAATCTATTGTATGTACCTAGTTTGTTTGTTTTTGGAGCTTTTCTCCCCAGGACTCCATTGAAAATGGGCTCATTTTGGCCCAATGGACTATCCTGGTAAACCAACTGCAAATAAATAAAAAAAATAAAATAAAATTGTAAACCCTCCATGTTTTCTTCCAAAATTGCTATTTTGTGGAGGGATTACTAGGGGGAAGAGCAACATTTTGAGCCAAAAATTGGGGACAGTTGAGAGGTTGGCTATGCCTAATTCTATAAAGCAATTTATTTGCATGTACCTCTCAACCTGTTAATGCAGTAAATCTGAACAAGGCCAAATATATTGGGGGCACATATAAACAGTACTAAAAATTGCTCTTGTATAAATTGAGACAGTTGATAGAACGGCTCTTACTTTAACATGCATTTTTATGAAGGTTATGAAGTCTGAAACTTATTATTTAGTGACTTCTGGCAAATCATTTAGGAATTAAAACTACAAATTTTATGAACAACAAACCAAAAATAAGAAGCAAAAATCTATTCATTCTTTGAAAATCTGGACAGTTGGGAGGTATAGTTCAGCTGGGCCTGTGAGTTTGCTGCCCCCCCCCCTGACAAAATAGTGGTTGAACTGGAGTCTCTGCAGCCATTCCAATTAACCATCACTTGGCTATTTCACTCCATTTACCATAAACACTAATGTGCATACTGCTTTACTTCAATGATTGGACTTCATTTGAAAGTTTTATTTTGTATTTTACAGCACAAACATTAAGTCATCTGTTAAACAAAGCAATGCAGTCTCACAATGAAAACTTAGCATTAAAACTTCTCTGCCCTTGAAACTCACATTCATTGAAACAGCATTGAAACCCACATTCAAAGAGAATACATTTTGCCAGTGGCAGATAAAGATTAATTTTGGGCTGTTTTCGAATCATAGGCCCCTTGCATATGAAACATACATGTGCTCTTTGATACACCTTCCTCATTGTACTAAACATTATATTCCTTGTACAATACAGTACACTTGTTAGAGGGTGTTTTAAATTTGTTTTGAACATTTTTCCAGTAAGCAATGAAACAAAACATATGCATCCATAATGGCAAAACTGCCCAGTTGAGAACATTTATCATAAAAAAGTCTACTCAGACTTCCACAGTCCACCATTATTAGTAAATATACACAATTCTACATTCCACCATTATTAGTAAATATGCACAATTCCACAGTCCACCATTATTAGTAAATATGCACAATTCTACAGTCCACCATTATCAGTAAATATGCACAATTCTACAGTGCACCTTTATCAGTAAATATGCACAATTCTACAGTCCATATTCAGTGAATTCAGTTCTTGCCATAGCTGTCAACCTTAGCACAAAAACCTGGACAAAGCCAATAATGGGGGAATACAGTCCCAAAAATAGGGACAAATTTAAAATATTCATCTTATAAACTTAGAAAATTGCTAGAAAAAAAGGTTGTGCTACTATGTATTCTGAAGAACATGAAGTTTGAAATTCAAATGTCGGTCAATTTTACTGCGGACAGAACAAAAATAATTTTCAGCAGAGACGCAGGGATTAATACTGCAGACACGTCTTTGTAAAATGGCAGGGAACCAGAGCAAATCCACACAAACCACCAAGAATCAAACCAGAAAACCTATAGCTGTGAGGCAACAATACTACCACTGCACCATCAAATCTGCAAGGAATTAAACATTCAGAAACCTGAAGTCTGAAATTCAAATGCCGGTCAATTTTACTGCGGACAGAACAAAAACAATTTTCAGCAGAGACGCAGGGATTAATACTGCAGACACGTCTTTGTAAAATGGCAGGGAACCAGAGCAAATCCACACAAACACAGGAAGGAGATGCAGACTCCACACAGAAGCCACCCCAACCAAGAATCAAACCAGAAAACCTATAGCTGTGAGGCAACAATACTACCACTGCACCATCAAATCTGCAAGGAATTAAACATTCAGAAACCTGAAGTCTGAAATTCAAATGCCGGTCAATTTTACCATGGACAGAACAAAAACAATTTTCAGCAGAGACGCAGGGATTAATACTGCAGACACGTCTTTGTAAAATGGCAGGGCACCAGAGCAAATCCACACAAACACAGGGAGAAGATGCAGACTCCACACAGAAGCCACCCCAACCGAGAATCAAACCAGAAAACCTATAGCTGTGAGGCAACAATACTACCACTGCACCATCAAATCTGCAAGGAATTAAACATTCAGAAACCTGAAGTCTGAAATTCAAATAGCGGTCAATTTTACTTGCGACAGAACAAAAACAATTTTCAGCAGAGACGCAGGGATTAATACTGCAGACACGTCTTTGTAAAATGGCAGGGCACCAGAGCAAATCCACACAAACACAGGGAGGAGATGCAGACTCCACACAGAAGCCACCCCAACCAAAAATCAAACCAGAAAACCTATAGCTGTAAGGCAACAATACTACCACTGCACCATCAAATCTACAAGGAATTAAACATTCAGAAACCTGAAGTCTGAAATTCAAATGCCGGTCAATTTTAGTCTTGACAGAACAAAAACAATTTTCAGCGGAGACGAGGGATTAATACTGCAGACACGTCTTTGTAAAATGGCAGGGCACCAGAGCAAATCCACACAAACACAGGGAAGAGATGCAGACTCCACACAGAAGCCACCCCAACCAAGAATCAAACCAGAAAACCTATAGCTGTGAGGCAACAATACTACCACTGCACCATCAAATCTGGAAAGAATTAAACATTCAGAAACCTGAAGTCTGAAATTCAAATGCCGGTCAATTTTACTGCGGACAGAACAAAAACAATTTTCAGCAGAGACGCAGGGATTAATACTGCAGACACGTCTTTGTAAAATGGCAGGGTACCAAGAATCAAACCAGAAAACCTATAGCTGTGAGGCAACAATACTACCACTGCACCATCAAATCTGCAAGGAATTAAACATTCAGAAACCTGAAGTCTGAAATTCAAATGCCTGTCAATTTTATTTAACATTTGTTAATCAGGACAGTCTGACTTGGAACAAAAAAACAATTTTCAGCAGAGGCCCAGGAAGAAATAATGCAGACATGTCTTTGTAACATGGGAGTACACAAAAGCAAACCCACACAAACACAGGGAGAAGATACAGACCCCACAAAGAAGGAACCCCAGCCAAGAATCAAACCTGAGAACCTGCAGCTGTGAGGCAACACTGCTACTACTACACCATCAAATATCAAGCATTGCAACATTTACAAACCACAGATATTATGAGGAACAGCTCAGATCAAATATGAGGCAAAAATCTGCAATTTTTTTACAAATGGTGGTGGGTAGGGAACTCAAGTCTTTAACACCTGCATACAGGGTACAGGGTTCAAGCCTGAGGTATTCCCTACCACACCACCATGAGCACCTGGGGCATTTTCACACACACACACACACACACCTCCAGTTACAAGCACCAGCTAACACATACACAACTAAATTTAAAAAAATAATTTTTTTTGTTTTCTTTTTTTTTTTTTGTTTTCTTTTTTAATTTGAGTGCAGTCCGGCAGCCCTTTGCCACCAGCCGCCCCTGTCAAAAACACTCACATACACAAACATACATGCACACACTTGCACACACATAGAAAACATCATAGACCATGATTATAAAGTG
>NW_025050926.1:0-12909 GCF_019279795.1 Protopterus annectens
GGGGTGTATCCATATTCATCAAGGATACCCACACCTCCAGGTTGGTGGCAACGCAAAGCATCGAAACCATCCAGGTGCAATTAACCATAGGCAAAACTGCTCTACAATTTGTAGCATGCTACAGGCCACCCTCTCAAACTCAGGAACCCCACACAGCCTTCCTGAAGACACTGGAGGGTATAAATGTATCTCCAAACACCATTATATTGGGTGACTTCAACTACCCGAATATAGACTGGGAACATTACTCAAGCCCCAACTTTCTAGCCCAAAGGTTCCTGGAGTTCATAAATTCAAATGCCATGGAACAACTAGTCACTGTTCCCACAAGAGGAGAAAATATACTAGATCTCATCATCACAAACATGGGGACACAATGCTCCACACCGGAAGTATATCCCTCATTGGTGAGATCAGATCACAAACTAATCTCACTGGAAATCCACATCCCGCCCCCACCCCCAACAAAAAGACCACAGTGAAGAACTTCTCTAAAGCAAACTTCACACTACTCAAGACTGGTGTGGTATCCTTCAAGGCCCCCGAGCCCGTGGAAACCACAACCCAAGCTGCGGAAGCCCTTACAAATGCCTTCTACGAACACCTCCAGGACTGCATGGATCAGGCAATCCCTAATAAACCAAGACTCTTTCCACCAAGGGCAAACGTCCAGTCTGGTGGACCCCAGCCATAAACAAATTTTACAATAAGAGGAGAAAGCTGTTACATGATAGAGCAAAATCCATAAAAGAGAAGACACCCTTGATCATTATTAGTAAAAAAAATACGAGCACTCATAAAATCATCCAAGGACAACTTTGAGAGAAAAATTGCCATAGATTCAAAAGACAATCATAAGGCCTTCTTCAGCTATGTTAGAAACCTGGGTGGAAACTCCCAGATATGCTCAGAATTAGTCCAAAATGATACAAAAATCACTGAACCCACAGACATTGCCAACATACTGGCAGACAGGTTCAGTGCAAACTTCACCCCCCTCTCCCCCCCCAAAGGAGAGATAACTATCCCAGTGGAGTGTAGCCTCCCAGACATCTCAAATGCGCAGGTGAAAGCTGCTCTCTCTAAAGCTAAAAACACAGCATCAATGGGACCGGATGGTGTCCCCGACTGTGTGCTACATGAACTCAATGAGGAACTAAACCCACACATAAGGCAGCTGTTTAATCATAGCCTTACCACAGGATACATGCCCAAGGAGTGGCGTACAGCAACTGTGGTCCCACTCCACAAAGGTGGTGCCTCTACGGACCCTGGTAATTACCGCCCCATAAGCTTAACAAGCCTGGTCTGCAAAGCTATGGAGAGGATCATAATGGAACTTATAAACAAAGACATAGGGGACTTGCAGACATTGGACCCGACCCAGTTTGGCTTTGTCAAGGGCAGATCATGCCTTTTGAACTTGGTCGACTTCTTCGAAACAGTCACCAAGGCCATTGATGAGGGAAAGGCAGTCCATACAGCCTACCTTGACCTTGCAAAAACTTTCGACACAATACCCCACTCGGGTATTATAGAGAAACTTACCAGCTCATATGTAAACCCATATGTCACAAGATGGGTTGCAAACTGGCTAAAGGACAGAACCCACAAGGTTAGAGTTGCTGGCGCCATGTCAGACTCCAAGCCGGTCACAAGTGGTGTCCCACAGGGCTCAGTCCTTGGCGCCCTGTTGTTTAGCATCTACTTCTCAGAAGTACAGGCAAACATAAGAGGACTATGGCTGACAAAGTTTGCAGATGACTGCAAACTGGGCGCCATAGTGGAAAGTACATCGGACACAGATATCCTTCAGAGGGGTCTCACGGAAACTGATAGCTGGTGCCAGAGCCATGGCCTGAAGTTAAATGCCAAAAAATGTATAGTCATACCCTTCGGGAAAAACAAGGTAACCCCAAGCTACCATATAGGTGGCAATCCACTAAGCACAGAAGAGGTTATCAGGGACCTGGGGGCCCAGGTTGACAGTGGCCTTTCTTTTGACACTCACATTACCAAAGTGGTTAGAAAGACCTTCTACATTGCCCACCTGATCATGAAGGGATTCACATCCAGATCAAGTGAGGTCATTGTTCCCCTGTACTCTTCACTTATCAGACCAATGATCGAGTACAATGCCCCATTCGGGATGTATCTCACCCGACACCTGCAGCAATTGGAGAGACCCCAAAAGTTCCTCACCAAAAGGATAAAGGGACTCCAAAATCTGTCATATGCTGCCAGACTGAAGAAACTCCAGCTCTATTCAGTCGCATACCGTCTGCTCAGAGGTGACCTGTGCCTGACATACAAGGCCATGTCCAACCTGGAATTAATGGACATGCTCCACCTCAAAAAATCCACATCTACCAGATCCACTAGAGCAAGCTACTTAAACCTTAGCACGGATATAAATAGGACATGCTGGAGGGATAGATTTGTCACCCAGAGGCTCCCTATGCTGTGGAATAAAATCCCAGTCCATGTGAGGCAGAGCACCTCGCTGGCTCTGTTCAAGATAAATCTTGACCGGTGGATGGGAGATCATAGGTTTACCCCGGGAATCATCTCTGTGTCACTGCTGGACAGAGGCACAACAAACTAATGGGCACAGTATTTTTTAACATAAGGGGTGGCGTAAGCCACAAAACTTTGGGCTAGGCTTATAAATGCCTTAGGGCAGATAGCCTAGTATAAACCTATGAACCTATGAACCTATAATATATATATATATATATATATATATATATATATATATATATATATATATATGTGTGTGTGTGTATGAGTCTAAATCATTTGATAGAAAGCACATTTCAGTGAAACTCATTTGGCAGAAGTCTCATTTCACTGAAATGCAACTCCCTGAGCACAATTCACTAAAAGCTCACTTCACTGAAAACTCATTTGACTGAAACTCATTTCATTTATAGGTATATGCCCTCTTCCCTACTGTAGTGCAACCCTGGAGTTAGTGTTTATAGTAAGGGGGTTTGTGGGGGACACAGGCCCCCACATGGGGGTGTGGGGGCATAGTGCCCCACTTATTTGAAATGTTATAAATCATAAACACGCATACTTAAAATTCAAATAAACAACTCTTTCCAGAAGATATTTTATATCCAAACTATATGGGGGGGTTACACCCCCACACCCCCAATATGGGGGGCTGTGCCCCCCACACCCCTCCTTACTATATATACTAACTCCAGGGTCGCACTACAGTGGGGAACAGGGCATATACCTTTTGACAAAATGAGTTTCAGTCAAATGAGTTTTCAGTGAAGTGCAGCTTTCAGTGAACTGTGCTCAGGCAATTCATTTTCAGTGAAATGAGACTTCTATCAAATGAGTTTCAGTGAAATGTGTGTTCTATCAAATGAAGTAGACCCATATATATATATATATATATATATATATATATATATATATATATATAAAGGGTCTATATTATATTTTCAGAATCTGACATTGTCGACACAAGAATATCGAATGCTCAGAATCTCGAGCATATAAACGGAAATCTCCATAAGTGGAGATTTCCATTTACTGTAATGTAGTGCGGTCTCGGAGTTGGTATATTTAAGTAGCGGGGGTTGGGCGGGTGCTTAAACCCGTTAGGGTACTGTTTTCTTTTTTTTTGTCTTTTTATAAAGTCAGTGTTTGAAGACATGGACCATATGGTGTCAACCATATGTTGCTTGATGTTTTCAAACGTTGATCTTATAATATAGATTTGATATATATGGGTCTAGGACTATTCACTGAAAGCACATCTAACTGAAACACATTTAACTGTGCACAATTCACTGAAAGTTCAATTCACTGAAAACACAATTCATTGAAACACATTTCACTGAAAGTTATATATGGCCTTTTCCCCACTGTAGTGCGACCCTGGAGTTAGAATATGTAGTAAGGGGGTGTGGGGGGCACCGTCCCCCACCTATTTTAAATATTTTGAACTATACACATGGATACTTGCAATTTCAATAAATTACTCTTTTCTAAATATATATCCAAACTATGTGAGGACCTACGCACCCACACCCCCCAATGTGGAGGGTAGTGCCCCCCCTTACTATATATATTAACTCCAGGGTCGCACTACAGTGGGAAAAAGGCCATATATAACTTTCAGTGAAATGTGTTTCAGTGAATTTGTTTTTTCAGTGACTTGAGCTTTCAGTGAATTGTGCACAGTCATTTGACTTTCAGAGAAATGTGCTTTCAGTGCAATGATGTGACCAATGGGATGCAGCTAATGATCTCACAATACTGCATGACTAAGAACTTCAGTAAGAGTTTCTGCTATGTGTGGGTGAACACTGCTGAGGTCTGCTTGAATTCTGTTGTGTTAGGTCCTCCCTACTATTTCCTATGCTTTCCTGAGAAGCACTGTTATTGTAACATAATATGCCTCAGGTGTCAGGACAGTACCCAGTCCTCAAACTGTTATTGTGACATAATAAGTCCCATGTGCCAGGATTTTACCCAGTCCTCTAAGTTATTGTGACATAATATGCCCCATGTGTCAGGACAGTACCAATTCCTCTCACTGTTATTGTGACATAATATGCCCCATGTGTCAAGACAGTACCCAGTCCTCTCACTGTCATTGTGACATAATACACCCAATGTCTTTGGACAGTACCCATTCTTCACACTATTATTGTGACATAACATGCCCCATATGTCAGCACAGTACCCAGTCTTCTCACTGTTATTGTGACATAATATGCCCCATGTATCAGGACAGTATCCAGTCCTCTCACTGTTATTGTGACATAGTATACCCCATGTTTCAGGATGTTACCCAATCCACTAACTGTTATTGTGACATAATATGCCCCATGTGTCAGGATGTTACCCAGTCCTCTCACTGTTATTGCGACATAATATGCCCCATGTGTCAGGCCAGTACCCAGTCATCTCACTATTACTGTAACATAATATGTCCCATGTGTTAGAATGTTACCCAGTTTTCTCACTGTTATTGTGTCATAGTATGCTCCATGTGTCAGGACAGTACCCAGTCCTCTCACTGTTATTATGACATAATATGTCCCATGTGTCAGGACAGTACCCAGTCCTCTCACTGTTATTGTGACATAGAATACTCTAATCTGTCAGGACAGTACCCAATCATCTCGCTGTTACTGTGACATAATATGCCCCATGTGTCAGGATGCTACCCAGTCCCTCTCACTGTTATTGTGAAATAATATGCCCCATGTGTCAGGACAGTATCCAGTCCTCTCACCGTTATTGTGACATAATACACCCATGTGTCAGTATGGTATCCAGTCGTCTCACTATTATTGTAACATAGTATGTCCCATGTGTCAGAATGTTACCCAGTTTTCTCACTGTTATTGTGACATAGTATACTCCATTTATCAGGACAGTACCAAGTCTTCTCACTGTTTTTGTGACATAATATGCCACATGTGTCAGGACAGTATCCAGTCCTCTCACTGTTATTGTGACATAATATGCCCCATGTATCAGGACAGTATCCAGTCCTCTCACTGTTATTGTGACATAGTATACCCCATGTTTCAGGATGTTACCCAATCCACTAACTGTTATTGTGACATAATATGCCCCATGTGTCAGGATGTTACCCAGTCCTCTCACTGTTATTGCGACATAATATGCCCCATGTGTCAGGCCAGTACCCAGTCATCTCACTATTACTGTAACATAATATGTCCCATGTGTTAGAATGTTACCCAGTTTTCTCACTGTTATTGTGTCATAGTATGCTCCATGTGTCAGGACAGTACCCAGTCCTCTCACTGTTATTATGACATAATATGTCCCATGTGTCAGGACAGTACCCAGTCCTCTCACTGTTATTGTGACATAGAATACCCTATCTGTCAGGACAGTACCCAATCCTCTCGCTGTTACTGTGACATAATATGCCCCATGTGTCAGGATGCTACCCAGTCCCTCTCACTGTTATTGTGAAATAATATGCCCCATGTGTCAGGACAGTACCCAGTCCTCTCACCGTTATTGTGACATAATACACCCATGTGTCAGTATGGTATCCAGTCGTCTCACTATTATTGTAACATAGTATGTCCCATGTGTCAGAATGTTACCCAGTTTTCTCACTGTTATTGTGACATAGTATACTCCATTTATCAGGACAGTACCAAGTCTTCTCACTGTTTTTGTGACATAATATGCCACATGTGTCAGGACAGTATCCAGTCCTCTCACTGTTATTGTGACATAGTCTACCCCATGTTTCAGGATGTTACCCAGTCCACTCACTGTTATCATGACATAATATGCCCCATGTGTCAGGATGTTACCCAGTCCGCTCACTGTTATTGTGACATAATACACCCATGTGTCAGTATGGTATCCAGTCCTCTCACTGTTATTGTGACATAACATGCCCCATGTGTCAGGACAGTACCCAGTCCTCTCACTGTTATTGTGACATAGTATACCCTATCTGTCAGGACAGTACCCAATCCTCTCACTTTTACTCTGACATAATATGCCCCATGTGTCAGGATAGTACCCAGTCCTCTCGCTATTACTGTTACATAATATGCCCCATTTGTCAGGATGCTACCCAGTCCCTCTCACTGTTATTGTGACATAATATGCCCCATGTGTCAGGATAGTACCCAGTCTTCTCACTGTTATTGTGACATAATATGCCCCATGTGTCAGGACAGTACCCAGTCTTCTCACTGTTATTGTGACATAATATGCCACATTTGTCAGGACAGTATCCAGTCCACTCACTGTTATGGTGACATAGTCTACCTCATGTTTCAGGATGTTACCCAGTCCACTCACTGTTATTGTGACATAATATGCCCCATGTATCAGGATGTTACCCAGTGCGCTCACTATTATTGTGACATAATATGCCCCTGTATCAGTATGGTACCCGATCCTCTCACTATTATTGTGACATAATATGCCCCATGTGTCAGGCCGGTACCCAGTCATCTCACTATTATTGTGACATAGTATGTCTCATGTGTCAGAATGTTACCCAGTTTTCTCACTGTTATTGTGACATTGTATACTCCATGTGTCAGGACAATACCCAGTCCTCTCACTGTTATTGTGACATAGTATATGCCATCTATCAGGACAGTACCCAGTCCTCTCACTGTTATTGTGACATAACATGCCCCATGTGTCAGGACAGTACCCAGTCCTCTCACTGTTATTGTGACATAGTATACCCTATCTGTCAGGACAGTACCCAATCCTCTCACTTTTACTCTGACATAATATGCCCCATGTGTCAGGATAGTACCCAGTCCTCTCGCTATTACTGTTACATAATACGCCCCATGTGTCAGGATGCTACCCAGTCCCTCTCACTGTTATTGTGACATAATATGCCCCATGTGTCAGGACAGTACCCAGTCTTCTCACTGTTATTGTGACATAATATGCCCCATGTGTCAGGACAGTACCCAGTCCTCTCACTGTTATTGTGACATAATATGCCACATGTGTCAGGACAGTATCCAGTCCTCTCACTGTTATTGTGACATAGTCTCCCCCATGTTTCAGGATGTTACCCAGTCCTCTCACTGTTATTGTGACATAGTATACCCTATCTGTCAGGACAGTATCCAATCCTCTCACTGTTATTGTGACATAATATGCCCCATGTGTCAGGACAGTACCCAGTCCTCTCGCTATTACTGTGACATAATATGCCCCATGTGTCAGGATGCTACCCGGTCCCTCTCAGTGTTCATAGGTTCATAGGTTCATAGGTTTATACTAGGCTATCTGCCCTAAGGCATTTATAAGCCTAGCCCAAATTATTGTGGCTTATGCCACCCCTTATATGAAAAAATACTGTGCCCATTAGTTTGTTGTGCCTCTGTCCAGCAGTGACCCAGAGATGATTCCCGGGGTAAACCTACGATCTCCCATCCACAGGTCTAGATTTCTCTTGAACAGAGTCAGCGAGGTGCTCTGCCTCACATGGATCGGGATTTTATTCCACAGCATAGGGAGTCTCTGAGTGATAAATCTATCCCTCCAGCACGTCCTATTTATATCCGTGCTAAGGTTTAAGTCGCTTGCTCTAGTGGTTTTGGTGGATTTGGATTTTTCGAGGTGGAGCATGTCCATTAATTCCGGGTTGGACATGGCCTTGTATGTCAGGCACATGTCACCTCTGAGCAGACGGTATGCGACTGAATAGAGCTGGAGTTTCTTCAATCTGGCAGCATATGACAGATTTTGGAGTCCCTTTATCCTTTTGGTGAGGAACTTTTGGGGTCTCTCCAATTGCTGCAGATGTCGGGTGAGATACATCCCGAATGGGGCATTGTACTCGATCATTGGTCTGATAAGTGAAGAGTACAGGGGAACAATGACCTCACTAGATCTGGATGTGAATCCCTTCATGATCAGGTGGGCAATGTAGAAGGTCTTTCTAACCACTTTAGCAATGTGAGTGTCAAAGAAAGGCCACTGTCAACCTGGGTCCCCAGGTCCCTGATAACCTCTTCTGTGCTTAGTGGATTGCCACCTATATGGTAGCTTGGGGTTACCTTGTTTTTCCAAGGGTATGACTATACATTTTTGGCGTTTAACTTCAGGCCATGGCTCTGGCACCAGCTATCTGTTTCCGTGAGTCCCTTCTAAAGGATATCCGTGTCCGATGCACTTTCCACTATGGCAGTTTGCAGTCATCTGCAAACTTTGTCAGCCAAAGTCCTCCCATGTTGGCCTGTACTTCTGAGAAGTAGATGCCAAACAATAGGGGCCAAGGACCGAGCCCTGTGGGACACCACTTGTGACCGGCTTGGAGTCTGACACAGCCAGCAACTCTAACCCTGTGGGTTCTGTCCTTAAGCCAGTTTGCAACCCATCTTGTGACATATGGGTTTACATTTAAGCTGGTAGTTTTTCTACAATACCCAGTGGGGTATTGTGTCGAAAGCCTTGCAAGGTCAAGGTAGGCTGTATGGACTGCCTTTCCCTCATCAATGGCCTTGGTGACTATTTCAAGAAGTCGACCAAGTTCAAAGGCATGATCTTCCCTTGACAAAGCCAAACTGGGTCGGGTCCAATGTCTGCAAGTCCCTATATCTTTGTTTATGAGCTCCATTATGATCCTCTCCATAGCTTTGCAGACTAGACTTGTTAAGCTTATGGGGCGTGTAATTACCAGGGTCCGTGAGGGCCACCTTTGTGGAGTGGGACCACAGTTGCCGCACGCCACTCCTTGGGCACGTATCCTGTGGTAAGGCTGAGATTAAACAGCTGCCTTATGTGCGGTTTAATTCCTCATTTAGCTCGTGTAGCACACAGCCGGGGACACCATCCGTCCCATTGATGCTGTGTTTTTAGCTTTAGAGAGCAGCTTTCACCTGCGCATTTGAGATGTCCGGGAGGCTACACTCGGCTGGGATAGTTATCTCTCCTTTAGGGGAGAGGGGTGAAGTTTGCACTGAACCTGTCTGCCAGTATGTTGGCAATGTCTGTGGGTTCAGTGATTTTGTATCATTTTGGACTAATTCTGAGCATATCTGTGAGTTTCCACCCAGGTTCCTAACATAGCTGAAAAAGGCCTTATGATTGTCCTTTGAATCCATGGCAATTTTTCTCTCAAAATTGGCCTTAGTTGATTTTATGAGTGCTCGTATTTTTTACTAATAATGATCAGGGTGACTTCCCTTTTATGGATTTTGTTCTATCATGTAATAGCTTTCTCCTCTTATTGTAAAGTTTGTTAATGGCTGGGGTCCACCAGACTGGACGTTTGCCCTTTGTGGAAAGAGTCTTGGTTTTATTTGGGATTGCCTGATCCATGCAGTCCTGGAGGTGTTCATAGAAGGCATTTGTAAGGGCTTCCGCAGCTTGGGTTGTGGTTTCCTCTGACTCAGGGGCCTTGAAGGATACCACACCAGTCTTGAGTAGTGTGAAGTTTGCTTTAGAGAAGTTCTTCACTATGGTCTTTTTTGTTTGGGGTGGGGGCGGGATGTGGATTTCCAGTGAGATTAGTTTATGATCAGATCTCACCAATGAGGGATATACTTCCGGTGTGGAGCATTTTGTCTCCATGTTTGTGACAATGAGATCTAGTATATTTTCTCCTCTCGTGGGTTATTGTGACATAATATGCCCCATTTGTCAGGACAGTACCCAGTCCTCTCGCTGTTACTGTGACATAATATGCCCCATGTGTCAGGATGCTACCCAGTCCCTCTCACTGTTATTGTGACATAATATGCCCCATGTGTCAGGACAGTACCCAGTCCTCTCGCTGTTACTGTGACATAATATGCCCCATATGTCAGGACAGCACCCACTCCTCTCACTGTTATTGTGACATAATATGCCCCATGTGTCAGGACAGCACCCAGTCCTCTCACTGTTATTGTGACATAATATGACCCATGTGTCAGGACAGTACCCGGCCCTCTTGCCATCCACAACTGACTCCTACTTGAGTTCAATAGTTCCTGACTGGTGCACATACGATGGCTGAAATGGCTGCTTTTTGTGCTACCATAGTGGACATGAGTGTGACCATGGCATTATCTTTACTCTCTACCATTTCTGTAAGGGCCCTGCATCTCTAGCTGACTATCTGTGGCAGTGGACTGAGCCTGAACAATGTCACAGCACATTTGCTGCTAGGCAGCCAATGTTTTTTGTATTGCAGGTGGTAACTGGGACATGTGCCAGTGCCAGGCATACCTTTGCACTGGTGTTACAACAGGCATTGCTACCTCTGAGACCATGCCATCCTCCTGTCAGTGTTCCTGTAGCTGTGTAGACACTGGTGTTAAAGTAAATGGATTCTCTCCCTGTACAACCTGGAATGCAATGTCTCTATCTACATATCTTTGCAATCCAGTGTGACTTACTGCAGAGTCATGTATGACTCTGGGTTTGTCCTACTCCCCTTTCCCTTGAAGAGAGGTTCAATAAGTGCATGTCTCCAATCTTGAGGAATCTCCCCATATTTATATGACCTAGTGAATAATAGATATAATGGTACCGTACATTCTTGCTGACATGTTCTCAGGTCATTGTTACTAATTCTGCCTCCTCCCTGTGCTTTGTTTGGATCCAGTTTGTAGAATTCTTTTTCAATATAATCTAATTTGATTCCAGTATCCACGGTTACCTGGATATTTTGTGGAGCCAATCTTTTGTATCTGAGAATGAATTTTAGAATCTGCACACAGTTTATCAATTTGTGTGTCTTTACGCCTTCCACTTCTTATGTATCTATAAAAAGGTTTCCTATTATGCTCAATATCTTTATATACATTTTCTTAAAATTGCTCTTGATCTTGTCTCACACTATGCTTAATCTGTTTGTCCAGCTTGTTTATTTCAGTTTTCAAAGTTGTAGCTCGACCTCTCTTCCATTTCTTATATTTTTTGTCTCTCACCTTAATCAGACATATTGCTCTTAGGTTCATGGGTTCACAGGTGTGTACTAGGCTAATGGCCCTGGAGCCTTTACAAGCCTAGCCCAAAAAACTGCCCAGGCACCATACCACCCAATGTTAGTTCACAGTGCCCCTATCCAGTAGAGCAAGTGGAGTGATCCCTGGAGTGAACTTTCTGTTACCCATCCACTCGTCAAGATTTCTCTTGAAGAGGGCCAGTGAGGTGCTCTGCTTGACATGAATGGGAAGCTTATTCCAGAGTATGGACAGTCTTTGGGAGATGAACCTGTCCCTCCAGCATGTTCTGTTAATTGTGGTAATGAGGTTGTGAACTCTGGAACGTGTGGCGCAGGAGATTGGGATTTCTTTAGGTGTAGCATTTCAAGTAGGGCTGGGTTGGACATGGCTTTGTAAGTCAAGCAGAGATCACCACTACGTAGATGATAAGAGACTGAGAACAGCTGAAGTTTCTTGAGTCTGTCCATGTAGGACATGCATTTAAGGCCTAGGATCTGTTTTGTGAGGTAATTTTGTTGCCTCTCCAGCAGAGGTGTCTGGTCAGTTACATGCCAAATGGGGCATTGTATTTGATGATTGGTCTAATGAGGGATGAGTAGACAGGGATGATGACCTCTTTCTTCCTGGATGTGAAATCTTTGGTTATAAGATGTGCCATGTAGAAGGACTTTCTGACTACAGTGGCAATGTGGTGGTCAAAGGTGAGGTGGCTGTCAACCTGGGTGCCCAGATCTCTTATGGTCCCTTCAGTGTTCAGTGGGCTCCCATCAATGTGGTAATACAGGGGAGCTGAGTTTTTTTTCCAAAGGGAATGTTATAGCAATAACCCACTTCTGGGTGTGGGTAATGCTGTATTTACCCACAGTTGGCGTGGTTTGGTCCCGAGGGCTATTGCTATTATACCATGACATTATTTAAGAAAAGAAACTATTACTTTTCTTAAATAATGGCATAGTATAATGCCTGTTTACTGCCCTTCCGCAGATGTCTGGCATCCGCGGCAGTTCTGATGTACTGCGCGCCTGCGCAGTACGTCAGAGCTGTGGGCAAAAGCAACAGAGAAAGCAAGATCTCCGTTGCTTTTTTTTACTGTTTTCGCTATGATAAATGGGTTTAACATAGTGAGAGAGTTTTAAAATAAGCAACAGAGATGTCCGTTGCTTATTTTAAAACTGTCTCGCTATGTTAAACCCATTTAACATAGCGAAACAGTAAAAAAAGCAACGGAGATCTTGCTTTCTCCGTTGCTTTTTTTTTAAAACCTGTCTCGCTATGTTAAATGGGTTTAGCATAGCGAGAAAGCTTTAAAATAAGCAACGGAGATCTCCGTTGCTTATTTTAAAGCTGTCTCGGCCATGTTAAACCCATTTAACATAGCGGACAGTGTTTTTAAAATAGATTTATACTAATGGAAAAAGTCCGGGCGACGGACCTTTTCCATTAGTATAACTCGATTACAATGTGCGAAAGC
>NW_025050927.1:0-13426 GCF_019279795.1 Protopterus annectens
AACCCTGTTATTTTTAATCAAAATCATTTGTTAATGATGTAACTTATGTCAAGGGTGTCTGAATAATGGAGATGCTGCTCTGAATGAAAACTGACTGTAAATAACGAAACAATAAAAATGATGTCCAGGATGTCTGAATAATGGAGCTTTTACCTCCACTGAAAAAGGATACCACTCATTTGGACTTTTTCTGGTAAACAAAGGCAAATAAATAAATACGATTTTGCCCTTCCTAGAGAATATTTATTCCAACTATAGTAAAACCTAAAGATGTTCACTTTCTTTAAAATGGGTTTCATTTTTTAAAGCAGTAAAATATGTATCATAAAAGAGCTTCATATAGTACTAAAGGATCTCTACTAAAGGATCATATTCAAATAGTGTTCCCCAATATCCGTGTCAACATCGAGTTTTATTATACACCTAGCATAATTCATTCCATCCTGAAGCAACAGCAGCAGCTCCCTTTTGCTATAAATCCTAACTTTAATCTCACTATTACCCTTCCTTCCTCAGGTTTTATCACTAATTATGCCAAATGACTTAAGTAATACTTATTCTAATATCCTGTTTTCTAAAGGAAAACTCCAGCCAAGCTAGAACTTCCAATGAGTGACCTCCCAAACCTCCTGTAACAGAGCCACATGGGATATATGCAAATGACCCCTATGAACGTCAGGTGTTTCAGCTATAAGAGAGCTAGAGGTTTCTATAAGCCTTTGCTTTTTTACGAAAATTCAGATGAAGTAGACATAGTTGAGCAGGTAGCTCTGCCAACTATCACATGTCTCCCTGAAGCCAATCTACAATAAGAGTGTTTTGAAGTTTCCATTGAGTTTTATCACTACTTTTAATTTGAATTCTAAGGAAATTTCAGGAATAATAGAAAAGAACTGGCAGTTTATTACTAGAAATACACTCTTAGTTGAGAAATTTGGCATAAAACCAAGAATAGTGTACAAGAGAGATAGTAATATTAAAGAGCTATTACAAAAAAAGTCTGATGCCAACATTTATAGTAGACTTAAAGGCTGCTTCAAATGTGGCTCGTGTAACTGGTGTAACGTAATACGTACAGGTGGTACTTTTTTTATAAGGCAGAAAAAATATGATGTCCATTTTAAAATTAATTGTGATACAAAATCTATTATATATGTGGCATTTTGTGTCTGTTGTTCTGCGTTCTACGTCGGTAAAACCGACAGAAAATTCAGAGAACGCATTTACCAACATTGTTATGCGATAAAGAATAGGAATTGTGACAATGCATTAGCAAAACATACTGTCAACAACTCAGGACATAGTTTTGTATTTATGGGTATTGATCAAATACCCATTTCTATCAGGGGTGGTCCGGTTTCTCTTTTATTAGAGAATCGTGAACTAGAATGGCAATTGAAACTTGACGCCTTTAACTTGCCTGGGTTGAATGAGAGTTGTAATATAGCACCAGTTCTTAAGTATAGGTCTTATCTTAGGTAGCTGTTTCCCAATGAATTTACGAAAACACTTATTTGTTTAATTTGGGTGACCTTTACTAACTACCAGCCTTTATTGACTGCTCTAATAGACTAATATACATTTTTATATAAAATGTTTATGTTCAGACTTTATACACATTTATGCACAGATTTCCTTGTAAGGAGTTGTTCTAAGGCCACTGAGAGACATTTATATGCTTTAAGATACATTACTTGTTTTTAAAGTTTTCAATGAATGTATTCAATCTATTAAATTAGTAGGATTACTGTTGTAATGTTTTAACATTCATTTATGTTTTTAGTATTGTTTTAAGATTTAAAATAAGGGCTTATAGATGCTGTTTTTATTTAGAATTGTGTTCTTGTTAATTAGGAAGTGATGTCATTTGTTTATAAGTATTTATATGACTAAAAGTTGGCGCCCTTTTTCTCATATACCTCTGAAGAAGCTACTTGTATTCTGTAGCGAAAACGCTATTTTTATTTGTAATAATAAAGTTGCGTTAAGGTGACTCGTGCTTTCTGGGCTCTTAGCGTTTCCAGCATTTCTGCAACAAAGTGTTTCAGCTATATGGAGATTCTGATTGCCCATGACTTTTACATTTGAAGTCGTTTTAATGGACAATTTCAGGCCAATAAAGCCAAACCCCACTAGCTATAAATATGCATATTTTGGCCTTGTTATGACCTCATTAGCATAGCATAAGCAGAGTGTTTGACTAAGCATAAGAAACACAGGGTTGTTATACCCAGCTGATGTCCATTATCATTAGGGTGACTGCAAAATATCCCAAATAACAAATTAAAACAAAGAACATGATCCTTCAGCACATAGAATGTCACCAAGTAAGCACAAGCAGGCAAATCTTCACAAAACAGTTTTAATCCAGCAATAAAGGCTCTCCTAAAAACATTAACGATAGCAACATCCACAATACGTTTTCGTCACTTACTTCATCAGATAATTAAACAAGAAACACCAACAGTCTTATATACCCTCAATTAATTCAAACTAACCAATAAAATCATCTCATACATTAAATACTATGTTATACAAATTTATCTAAACAATATGACATATCATTATTTAATAAATACATCATATATATCCTATCAATTTGTCCATATTGTGAAAGATAAATAGAATTTATAAAACATACTCATTTTCTATCGTAAATACATAAATAAAACATAATATAAAACAAATTAAAATAACATTACTTTATTACTTTAAAACAGCTCCCTCTAGTGGTAATAATAATAATTGATTTAAAAACGGAATAAACTAATTTTAAAATAATTTTAAAATACTATTATTTATTATTTAATACAGATAAAATCATGTACTTAATATTATTATATGTATTTTTGTTGTTACAGCCTAGCTGCCCTTAATTTGAGGAC
The DNA here is from genome assembly GCF_019279795.1 of Protopterus annectens. NCBI lineage: Eukaryota > Metazoa > Chordata > Ceratodontiformes > Protopteridae > Protopterus > Protopterus annectens. The sequence continues at coordinate 2,886 of NW_025050927.1, forward strand.
TGGGGCTAGGGAAACTGCTCCATTTAAACCAGGGAATCTACTGGCCTCTAAATAAATTTGCCAGTATAGTTCCCTGTACTCAATCTTGGTTTCGCACATACCACCCCTCACATCTTTAGGAATTTCTTCTTTTATTGTGTTGACTTTGCAAAATGGCTTCAATATTAAACCCCCTCCTGTAGATACACTTAAAAGGTGTATCAAAATCCAACTTTAAATCTGTCAACTTACTAAACTTGTTCCATTCCTGTCCAATAACTTGACAAATAATTTTAGAATCACCACTATAATCAGTAATAAATGCTGAACTAAATGTACCTTCTCTATCATCACTTTCTATTTTATTAATGTGTGTATCTCCTATCATTAGTTCCTTAACACCTAAAATAGGTGCAAATATATTCTTTCTTTCTTGTATAACTTCATTTTTAATTTGAATAATCAAGGGACCCGGGTAACCTCTCTCAGTAAACATATTATTTAAATTGTTACATTCCTTCATAAATTCTTCTTCATTTGAGGTCATCCTACTTATTCATAAAAACTGGCCCTTGATTATACCTTTCTTCTGATGATAAGGGTGAGCACTGTTAAAGTGTAGAATGGAATTAGAGTAAGTTTGCTTTCTAAACACCTTTGAATTGTATTTGTTCTCCTTCTTATATACAGTGACGTCTAAATAGTCTATTTCCCTGTGTCCTATGCTGTATGTAAATCCCAGAAATTCAGTAGACTCATTTATGTACTGGTAGAATTCCAGAAACAACTGGAATGTTCCTTTCCAAAAAATAACAATGTTATCCAAAAAGCATTTATACAACATCCAACAATCTCTATGGGCCAGATTCAGGAAGCCTCTGTGTAAGAGTTATAACTCTTACACGGAGGCTGCAGTTAAACGGTGTGATGTCAGCATGTCATGCATATGCATGAGGTGCATGAGGCATGCTGAATCACACTAGTAACTCTTACACGGTCCATGTAAGAGAGTAGGGGGCGTGTCTGTAGGCTAAGCCCTGCAATCGGACACGCCCCCGGAAGACTAGAATGGCTGAAAGTAAACAGCCACGAGAGAGGCCATGGAAATGTGAATAAACACACTACACAACACATGCCCCAACAGACCATCAGTGTATAAAGTGAAGAGATGTTATAAAATTAAATTAAAACTTGTTTTATTTTTTTAAACCCCGTAAATGTTTGCTACTGTGTGCGCTCGTGTTAAGGGTGTGCTACTAGCGCAATCACAGTTAGCAGTCAGTGGAAAAGGATATAAGAACTAAATATGCAAAGTAAGCCAAGAAGTAATAGCTTAGCGGTAGAGTTGCTGGCCTAAGAATAGGCAGGCAGGGTTCGAGCCCCCACAACAACCTTTTTTTATTTTGTAAATAAGCACTAAAAAGCCCCCTGACAGTATTGTACAAATGTAAAAGTATTCCCTTTTGTAAAATGGAATGAAATGGAGCATATATTTTGAAGTAACACAATAATAGAAATAGTCAGAAATGTACTGATAGCTAAGCTGCTGTGAGACAGAGTGCCCGTAGCTGAATAGTGTTTAAAAAGCTGCAAACTGCGTGCCGTTGCTAAGCACCGGTTTAACAGGCTGAAACTGTTTGCAACTAGCTGTGCTTAGCTGAACATGTGTGTCACTAGCCAATTAAGGTTTATCCCAGCGCACACAGTTTGCGCGCCCACAAGCTAACTGCCAGAGAGCAAGCGATAGCTCCGCTAAAGCGGCGCAGACCTGGTTTTAAGTGCTTAAAAGTGCTTTTGGCATGTTTGATTGACAGGTCCTCAACTCATTTCTGTCAGGAAAATCAAAAATCAGTTGCCAGATTCGAACCCAGGATACCATGCACTACAGTCAAGGTACTAAACCACTAAGCCATGACCGCAATACCTGGAAATGCAGAAATAGCGTATATATGGGATAAAATCCAGAATAGAGCATGATAAAGCATTTTCAGTGAAGTAGATACAATTCCAAAATGGCCAGTCAGAGAAATGTGCGGGAAAAGTGGCATATATAAGCCCCATAGGTGGGAATACACAGCAGAACTGATTGTAGAACAGACCTGCAGTCAGAATGAGTGGAGTAGGTGAGTGACGTTGCTTTCGAGCACAGCGTTGGGGCATTGAGGAGTCCAGATACATGGTCTGGCTCCTTGTCAATCATCACGAGGCCCAACTCATGCAGGGCCAGGTCTCATGGGGAGCATATAGGGCAGAGGCATGGGACCAGTTGGCTCGTGATCTGACCAGTGCTACTGGCATTCCACGCACTGGTGAGCAGGTCCGTCACCACCATGCGGACCTGAAATGACGCAAGCAAGACCAGTTGACCGAATGGATCCAGGAGGCCCGGGATATGCCCAACGCCCCACTACTGAGTAAGTTACATTTTACTTATGTATGTAAGGATTTCAACTGGCTGATACCATGGAGATGTGTAGTCCAATATTACTTCTTTCGTATTACAGCTGCAGGTGTCTGCTCTGCGAACCACGAGATGCATGCCTGTAGGCTGGTGCGGCTGCGCCACCATGCAGGTTAGTAACCCCACCCAGTACTTGTAAATAAATATTATACTGTAGCATGTATCAGAACACTGCAGTGTATTGATTAAAAGTAATATAATGTGCAAGCAAGAATTGAAAGTCTGCAGGTATGGCTGCAACAAGTTCATCAGTATGCAAGTGTAACTGGAAACATGATTGATAGAATTAAACAGTGCTGTAAAACAGATGTCCCACCATTAATTAAATATAGTGTAACCTGCTGTAGTCTCAAGAGTACAGCTTCAGAATCTGAGGTAGTCACATGTGAGATATAGCCCCTGTTGAAATGCTGAATCATGACAGAAGTGAGGCTGTTGGAAAGTGTTTGAATCACCAGTCTAACATGTGAACAAAGCTTAGAAGTACCAACCTGAACTGTGAAGTTGCAGGATGTGTGAGAGTGACAGAAAGGGTCATGTATGAATAAATAAAGTAGTAATAACCCCTGAATATATTAGCCCCAGTGTGTTTCTACAGAACTAAATGCATGTGGGAAGTACAAATTAATATCCCAAACTGATTTCAATGTGTCAGAATCTGGAATGTCTAGGCCAAATTCTGTATATGGTGATCACAGTAAACAATTTGCAGATAGAATGAATGATTATCTGACAGACTAAACAGCCATAGTTGTCCCCTGTCCTGTCATCAAAGTGTAGCAGGATGATGTATCTGATCAAATTCAAAATAAGTAGGATAGTGATGTATTTGTAACAGGTGTAGCATGACAATCAAATAAAAATTATTTTGAAACATCAGCCTCAACTTAATTGTGTACCTATTACAAATGTAAATCAATGTGTAACATATGAATGTGTCATCACTTTCTATCTCCACCCAACCCTATAATTCCATATAACAACACCCACTAAATAATGGTATGTGAACATTTCATTAATCATGGACATTTGTCTGTTTCAAAAATATATGCATGTCTGTTCGTGCATGTGCCCTGTTCATACCTGCAGATCTGATGGCCTGTTGCCATTAATCAACCCTGCATGTTGTTTGACTGTGTATTTCTGTTCAAATAATGCATGTGATATTGATATGCCCCTTGTTCAATGGTGTTAATATCTGGGTGTTTGTTTGATGGTAATACCAATGCATGCTGTTACAACTAATCTGAATGGAATAAAATGCCACTAACCCAAACTAACATAACTACTCACAAACCTAGAACGCTTGGGAAGGCAGGTCCCAGCGGACCCACCTCTCCCACCTCAGCTGGCGACTGCACCTGGCACTAGTGCCCAGGCCGGATCCCCCTCCGGTGGCCCTGTGCCACCTTCGGGTGGAAACGTTGCAGGGGATGGGGCCCGTCCCCCCTCTGCAAGTGTGGCCGGAGGGGTTTGTCCACTCACCCTCCAAGGTGTCCGGTCTGTGGTGCGAAGGGAGATCCAAGACTCTGTTCTTGGGCCCCTACACCAGCTCGAGGCTCATGTGGCACAGCTAACGGCCCCGGCCGTTGCCCCGCCTACACAGCCCCCAGCACAGCCCCATCCTGGGCTGTGAAGGAACAGTGGTAACTGCCTATGGGTGGGGATATCAGTTCCACTGTTGCCATCTGTGGGCTCATGCATCTTGGATATCCCAACCTCCATCCCCGTCAATTGTGTAACCCCCACGCAGTGTCATACACCGCCCCTGTATGCGTCTTGTCTGTCTTGTCTGTTAACCTACCCAACCTACCTCCCCAGCTATACCAACTTCCTTCACCTGACATACCACTCTCACCTGAAAAAAAAAAAAAGGGCACTCTGTACCCACAAAAAAATGACGCCCCATACATAGCTGTCCATGTCGCACACATGTCTGCTTGACATTGAAACAGTTATTTACAATTGGCTCTACAACAAATATTAATGTTGTCCTGACACCTCTCTCAGGGGTGAAAGGTTTCCAATGTCTCACCAAAATACATGGAAATGCACAGCTGTTGCTGCCAAAGACATGGGCATCTATGGGCCTTACCTACATCCCTCCTGCAAATCCCACGCTTGTTTCCCTACTGTCTTACCCTCTTTGTGACCCCTTTTTCACCACTTTCCTGTCACCCGTTTTTCTTTTCTTTCAAAGAAAATAGCGCGGGTGTGCGCTTGTGAGCTCACTGCCAGTCGCATGCGTGAGCTCCGGCATAAGCAAACGAGCGCAGACCTGGTTTTAAGTGCTTAAAAGTGCCTTTATGGCACTTTGATTGACAGGTCATGTACTCATTTTGAAAGTATGGAAAGAAAAATAAGTTCCCACTGCCAGTCTCGAACCCAGGACCTTGGCAACATTAGTCTGTATGACCTACCACTAAGCCATGACTGCCATACAAGAGCATAGTGCTAAAATAAATATAACATGTAATAGTAGGAATCAATATAAAGGCAATATAGGAGGTGTACTACCCAATGCATTTCAGGTAGGGCTTTAATGGCCGGATTACTGGATTCCCACACTAGTTCAGTGTTAACAGAAACAGCCCTACGAATTGTTTGCCTGTACGCAATAATGTAAGGTAATGTACACATAAGAAAGTATGGATATGTACACATACATATATATAAATATATAGTAATACATATGAAATATACTCGTAGGTGTCAGTATCCATACACACTCACTACAGGAGACAGTGAAGATAAATGCAGCTGCCAGAATCTGCAACACAGCCTGACCCCTCTGAGACCCACTAACCCTTTTAACTGCTTAAAGGTGGCTTCAGCACTTTGATTGACAGGTCCTGTACTCATTTTGAAGGTTAGGAAAGACAAATAAATTCCCACTGCCAGTCTCAAACCCAGGACCTTGATAACATTAGTCTGTATGACCTACCACTAAGTCATGACTGCCATACAAGAACATAGTGCTAAAATAAATATAACATGTAATAGTAGGAATCAATATAAAGGCAATATAAGAGGTGTACTACCCAATGCATTTCAGGTAGGGCTTTAATGGCCGGATTACTGGATTCCCACACTAGTTCAGTGTTAACAGAAACAGCCCTACGAATTGTTTGCTTGTACGTAATAATGTAAGGTAATGTACACATAAAAAAGTATGGATATGTACACATACATATATATAAATATATAGTAATACATATGAAATATACTCGTAGGTGTCAGTATCCATACACACTCACTACAGGAGACAGTGAAGATAAATGCAGCTGCTAGAATCTGCAACACAGCCTGACTCCTGTGAGACCTACTAACCCCTTAACTGCTGGAAGGTGCCTCCAGCACTTTGAGTGATAGACCCTGTACTCAATCTGAAAGCAAAATACAAGCATACTAGTAGGCCCTACCACAAGACCATTGTAACACTAGTCTGTATGACCTACCAGCAAGACATGAGTCTCATACAGGGATATAGTGCTAAATAAGTGGAACATGTAATAGTAGGAATCAAGATAAAGGCAATATAGTATGTGTACTACCCTAAGCATGCAGACAGACTTTCACTGTCCCAAATACTGGATTACCATACTAGTGTGTGTTAACAGAAACAGCCCTGAAAATTGTTAGCTTGTACCCAATATTGTCAGCTAATGTACATATATGACAGTATGTATATGTACACATATGTATGTATAGCAATACATAATAAATATAGTTGTGGGTGTCAGTATGCATACACACTCACTACAGGGGACAGGTGGGAGAAATGCAGCAACCTGAATTCACAACACAGCATGAAGCATGAGAGATGTACTAACCTTCACACTCATAGAACATTTTCCAACAGCATACCAGCATGGTCCACACCCTTACAATCTGAAAGGGCAACGCCTATCTCACATACCTTTTTATAGCACTGTCCTGAAATCACAGTGAGACATGCAATCACCACACAACTGGCTGTATGCAATTAGCCAATGCTGCCTTACAATTGGTGCAGAGGCCATCACATGGGCCTATGAAGATACCTACAAAAGCATTCAGTACCCACACTCCAGACATGCAATACAATCATTGCACAAACCTGAGAAAGAGAGAGAGAGAGAGAAACAGAAATCAGCAAATAAACAGACTGACAGCAGCAAAACCAGCAGCAGCAGCAGAAAACAGCAAGCAGCAAGCAGCAACACTGACACAGCAACAGCTGCCACAAACACAGGTAATACAAAGTAGCAGGTTTATACTGTGTTTACTGTGACACCTCCAAATGTATCATAGTTCACTATCTATAGGTATGCCCATGAGATAGGTTGTGTGTACATAGTCCTGAAATATATACATATGTAATATTGCTGTACATGTTGCCCATACTTAAAACTTCCATAGCTCCGAACACAAAGCCAGTTGTGCATATGATGCAGTAGTTACCAGGGTCAGTAGAGGTTACTCCTCATTGGTGTGGGACCACTGTGTATGTATGGCACTGTTCAGGTACATATCCCGTAGTATGGCCAGGGATTAATATCAGTCTGTCATGTGGTGCTATGTCCTCCAGGGGTGAATGTAGCACACATCCAGGGATACCATTTTGTAACAGTGCTGCTATGTGTTCTGCAATGTTGAGGGTGGCTCTCACCTGGACATGTGAGAGTATAGGGAGGTTACAGTCATCTGGGATAACTAATACCACATGTGTAGGAGAATGGGGGGGTACCTGCTATTGTTATACAATATGCCTGTATCTGTAGTCCACTGGACAGGATTAATAAGTGGTGTGCAGTTGTTCTGGGTTAGATATGTGTGTGCACAGTACATGCAGTATGTGGAATGTCTGTGGTAAGCATATGCAAAGGGGCCGGCGGTGTGTGCGTTGTGGCTTCCACTGGCCCAATGGGCTGCATGGATAGCATCACTGTCATAACTAGTGAATAACTGTGTAATTACATGCATACATAGCAAGGTAGTGTACTGTGCTTGTGGTGTTGTTCGGATATGTATATCCAGGCTGAGTAATGTGTGTCCACATCACAGTGTTGGATGGCAACACACATCCAGTATGTAGGGATGAACACCCAGAGTGTGTCAGACGTGTCACCTGTGTAGAAATATCTGGCCATTACCTGTGCATCCCCCACAACACACACACATGCAACATATGGCAGAAGTACTATAGCAGTACACACATGTCCATAGGTTCATAGTAGGCTATTTGCCCTAGGGCATTGATAAGCCTAGTAGAATGTGTTTGTCTTTCGCCACCCAATTACAAGTTATGCTTCTATGCCCTTGTCCGACGTTAGTATACTGTGCCTCTGTCTAACAGTGACATAGAAGTGATACCTGGGGTACAACTATGATCTCCATCCACTCATCCATATTCCTATGGAAGAGAGTCAGTGAGGGACTCTGCCTAACCTGTAGTGTGACCTCATTACAGAGTGAAGGGAGCCTCTTGGTTAGGAATATGCCCCTCCAGCATGTCCATGTATGTCGGTGCTGAGGTCCAGGTCTCCTGAGCATGTGGCTGTATGGGACTCTGATTGCCTGAGGTGCAGCATGTTCATTACTGGTGGGTAGGACATGGCTGTATATGGCACTTTAGATTGCCTCTGAACAGGCAGTATGCCACTGAGTCCAGCTGGAGTTCCTTTACCTGGGCAGCATATGACATTTGTTTGAGCCATTGCACCCTCTTGATGAGGTACTGTTGTCCTGTACCAGTTGCTGTAGGTGTCTGGTTAGGTACATCCCAAAAGGTGCATTGTATGCAATTATAGGCCTGATGATGGATGAGTAAAGAGGCACAATGACCTCCCCTGCCATACATGTGAATCCCTCATGATTAGCTGGGCTATATAACATGTCTTTCAATCCACGTTGGCCATGTGGTTGACAAATGACAGACTGCTACCATGTTTCTTCCCCAGGTCCCCAACCACGTCTCCTGTACTCAGTGGCCTAACACCTATGTTGTACTTTGCCACCAATGTGGAGGCGTGGGAATCTGCATGGAATACTGATACTCCCCCTCCCTTGTTCAAGTGTTGGGGCCGACAATAATGGTAACAGCTATAACTTGGTAGTACTGGTGTGCTCCTGTGAAACCTGAAACAGGTTTATGTTACTGCACAGATATCGAGGTCCAGAATGCAAAGTAGGGTTTTGAGTGCGTGCATCCTGAGGTCTAGACCTCCGGTGTTGAGTAGCATCACTCTTACTTCCTCATCCTTTGTGATACAAATGGATGTGGGTTTGCTTATATTGAGCCTTGCCTAATACAGGCACTATGGGTGTAGCAAGAGGCTCTGCCAAATTCCAATATGACAGGGGTGACAGGTGCAAGCTGTCCCTAGCAAAGCATACCACCCCAAGATGGCAGGCATTGGCACACCTGTGAATGACACCAGTATGTCAGTCAATTGTTGGAAGGGATCATCGTGCCTTGATATTGTGGCATCGTTCTAGGTGAGGGTAGGATGCTACTCAAGGTCAGGGTCAAACTGTCTTGGGCTACGTACTCAGAGAGCTCTGTACTGTCTCATGTCATGTAGTCCAGGGGGGAATGTGTCAGGCCATTCACACCAGCATGGACATTGACTGAGTCATACCTGTACTTGCCTTGGGGTTACCTGAGTGTTTGTGTTATGTGGCAGGTCATAGTGCCTGACAGGCTGCACACCGTGACCCTCACCTCGTTAAGTCTGGTGAACGTGATGTTAGTGTGCCTGATGATAGAGGCACCTAGTACAGGTGTATGAGGTGTGTTGTTTACTGTTAATGGCTGTGAGTGTTCAGCATTGGCTTTGTGTGATATGTGTTGCACATGTTCGTTTCCGTGATAGTGGTTGCCTGGATGTCTGCTTAGGAGGTCTCTGCTGCATAGGCAGAGCTGTGGTCCGAGCCTACAAGTATGTTCATGTGTGATCATGTGTTAGGTCCGCTGTTGTGGTAGGTCTATGTGAGACTGGAAGTGTAGTGAGTGGTCTCCTTCACCACCTGACTGGTTATGGCGGTATTGAGTAGACAGAGCCTAGCCTCCAGTTTGGTATATGGTTGCATCACTCACATGAGTTTGAATTTGTTGTTAGGAGAAGGGGGTTGTCTGTGTACATGCATCTGTTTTAACATTGTCTCTGGAGTACCACACTCACCAGCTGGACTGGGGAGGGAACTGACAACTGCCCTCTGGACATGCTAGAATACTATTGTGAATTCTGTAATAATTAATGATTGAAAACAAGGTCCAGTGGGGAGTGAGGGTGTACTGACATTACCTACAACTGCTGACTGATATAAAAGAGTCAGTGAGCAAGTGCCAGGTAACCTAAGTGTAATGTGTCACAATTAAGTAAATGCAACAATGAGAAGCAGTCACTTGCTGTCATGTGTAACATGGAAATACGTACAGTAAGCAATGCAGATATCAGTAGTGAGTCACAGACGTGTTGAGAAGCTGTGTACTATGTGGAAGTAGCATACCAGTGAAATAACAAGCTAACAAATAACAAGCATATAAACAAAGGTAGATCCAGGAGGCCTTGATGTAGTGTTTGATACAGCAAACAAGGTGTAGCAATGTCAGTAAGATACAGCTCAGATATGCAGGCACTATAAACCTGAAACCAGATGTCCCCAGCTATGAATGGCAGAATACAGCCTATTGTCACACATGAGTGCAGACCACAAACCTTGTTAATGTTAAATAACTGGCCTGAAGGCCAACTGCCCATACCAGAAATAATACACTTGTACACTGGGCCCTCAATCAGCAGTTCCCAACTTCAATGGATGAAAGATATGTGTCCTGCCATCACAGTGCTTGCCACCAACCTCCCCAATGTAAAACAACTGGTCTGAGGGCCAAGTGCTTAGTACAAATGACATAGAATGATAGCTACACTGTAATCAAGTTTTAACCAAGCAGTAATAAGTAGAAGTTAATACTCCCTGTATAGAATGTGTACCATGTATTGTTGAGATACTATGCTGATAACCTGTTTGTGTACCTTTCCAGGTTGACATGGCTCCAAAAAGGAACCCATCATTTACGAGGTGATAAGGGGGAAAGTTTTCCCCAAACCCCGAA
>NW_025050928.1:0-13749 GCF_019279795.1 Protopterus annectens
GGGGGAATGGTCAAAAGGCCATACTTCTATTTATATTTATATATACATATGCATATTTACATCATCATGCCTCGGTAGAGGCCTGCGACTAAAAAGTAGCAGGTATCAGGGGCTGCGAAAGCGCCTCACTGAGTACTGGCGACTGGCTTAGGAGAAGCTTCGTTGTCGGCTTTGGACCTCGACAGTCTGTCTCTGTCTTTTTCCTTGCGTTTTTTGTGAACTCCAGTAGACAGAATGCTAAATGACTACATTTCAGGGTAGTAAATCTTGAACCAAAATATTTATAAACAAAAATATACTGACGCTTAAAGGACAACTACGTGCTATTTTGCTTGTTTCCTCATTTCCAAAATGCTTTTCTTCCCTATCTTTTGAATGTACGACTGAAAAAAAGTCAATATGCTGCACTAAATCATGATTTTGAATGTTTCTTTCACCTCCGTTGTTACAGCTCCAGTACAGTAAGCCATCTTCCATCTTATTGCAACCTCGCAGAGCTGTTAAAACTGTAAGGGCGCTGGAATGAAACACTAATAACGCCTTTACTATTTTCCTCTTTCCTTTGTTGCTGGCAAAAGTAACACCCCACACACACGCCCTCTTCATTCTTTACTTGAAATGCCTTCATTAATTAAGTATGCATTGTATGTTAATAGTGCCTTCAGCAATGCAATCCTGAATTACTCTGGGAACTATTCTTCTAAATGTTGTTGCCAGACGCAGCTATTTTCTTGAAGGATTAGTTTTGTATCTGCATATCGTGGAGCCACTGTTCTATGGTTTGATATTTTTTTCTCCGAAATAGGCAAGCTTCAACTTTCTGCTGCATACAGTTACGAGTCAGCTGTAGTTAAGTGTACTTTTACTGGCAGTTATGTGTCTTGATCGTACTCGTAGCTAATTGTTATACTTGTCCTTGCACTAATGGTCAGTTTTTCCATCCGGGCAGACTTTGAAAATTAGGTAGCGGTTTATCTTGGGGAGGGCGGGGGTCTTGCACCTGTGCAATGCTTATGTGCCTTATTTATTTATTTATTTATTTATTTATTTTTGTGCTTCAGTACCCTTCAATAGCTTAGTTTAAGCAAACAGCACACGGCAAAACTAATAGGACATAAAGTCACATTTTAAATATTGCTCATATAAACTTAGTTGCTCAGATCTCAACATTTGTGTTTGTGTGCAGTAGCGATATTAAGTGTAAAACTTATATAATTGTTTTTGTGACTGAAGTCCGTAGTCATTCCCCAACAAACCATTTATGCTATGAGCGCAGACCTAACCTATAAGGCAAAAATCAGGATATTCTGTGAAAATCCATGTTGTGTTGTCACCGATGCCAGGAGGCTTGTACTAGTTTGTGACTGCTCAGCTTCCTGTGGACCTCGCACTGTAATAAACTTAAGGGTTGCCACTATTTTACACTGGCTAAGCAATACTTTTGCTGCTTAGCCAGTGTAAAGTAAGGAAAGAAGAAATTAAACTGAAAAAATAGAAGAGAGAGTGTGTGCGTTTCTGTTTGCGTCTGAGTGTGTATGCGTGCATGAGAATTCGAGTGAGATCGGTGGAGTTAGTGGTTTTGCTGATTATGGAGTGTGAAAGTAATGTATGGATTTGCAAAAGATAGACAAGTATGTACGTGTGTGTTTCTGTAACAGCCTTTATGTTTCTGTCTGCGTGTGTGACTGTAAGCATGTTTCCGTGAGTGAAACCTAACGTGTGTCTCTGAGTGTATGTATGCGTGAATGAGAGTGTGTCTGTGTATGTCTGCTTGGGAAGAGTGACAAAGTACAGTTTTGTACCTACCATAAATGTAGATGTCCGATAGGTATGCATCTGCAGTCATCACATATGGGTTGTCCTGCCTCAGGCAGCCCTTGATCGGCGGATTCCAAAGTCTGGGTCCGGCGTCGGCTGATGTCGCCCTTTCCCCGACGTCAGAGCACCTGGGGTATAAAAGCATCAGCTGACACCATCTTCCTCAGCCTTTCTTGCCGCGTGGTGCCCGAAGCAGAAGCAGTTCGCAAGTGCCGGTCGGCCAGCTCATGTAATTCAGCTACCGAAGACTTCAAAAGCTAAGTACCCCATTGGGGACTCTTTCTTGCCTCAGCCGATGTCAGATAAAGTTAATAATTGCTTAACTTGTGGGAAACAAATACCTCATAAGGATTTCCACTCTTACTGCCTCCCCTGCCTAGGCCCAGACCACGACGTCTCGGCCTGTTCAGCCTGTGCTTCCTTCAACCGACGCACTCTTAGACGTCGGGCGGAGTTTGCAGAGGAATTTTTTGGGGCTAGTTTTTCATACAATATGCCGTCGGAGACTCCGACTTCACATATAACAAAGAAATGGAAAGACAAGGACCGACACACGCAACCTGAAGAGGTCCCTTGTAAGAGACTCTGCAAGAGGAAGCGCTTGGACTCCCAGAGGAGTCAGTCATCTTAGACACAGACCTCGATGAGTCAGAAGGGTCCCCACGGTCGCCATTTGAGGATGTCTCCTTTGCAGACATCCTAGAAATATTAAACAGAGAGGTGGCTGGAAGCCCATCAACCCTTCTGATGAGGAATCTGTTTACCTGAAGGCCTTTGGGGCTCACCCTTCAGCCACTTGGAAGTTTCCACCTTTCAACGAACTTATGGAGCTAGTTTAGTTGAAAGGCGTGGGAGTCCCCAGATGGAGTGGAGCCTGTCCCTAGGAGGCCAAACAAATTTGTCACAGCCCCTTCAGACAGAGACTTTTTGACCAGGGGTGTCCCTATAGATGCTATGGTGGTGGCAGCAGCCACCAGAAAGGAACTTTTCTGAAACATCCTCTTCTGTCCATCCACAGAACAAGGAGTCTCATATGATGGACAGGTACGGGAAGCGCATGTTTTCTTCACTGACTTTTACACTCAGATCGCTGAACTATTTGATGCATTTTACAAGGCTGCAAAGAGATCTCCTAAAGGAGCTAGGAGATGCTCTCCGAGGTACAGTAGCTGCACGGGTATCAGACAAGGTTTCCTCCCAGCTCTCCACCTTTAATTCTGTGGTCAACTCCTCCATGAGGCTTGATTCTTGTGCAGCAGATGGAGCGAGCAGAGTAGCGGGGTTCAGGAATTTCCCTAAGGAGACATTCCTGGATGCGCTTATGCGACTTTGCAGAACCAGTCATATCTTCCTTTATTAATGCCACATTCGATGGCTTGTCCTTGTTCAGGCCAAAAGTTAAGGAGAAGCCAACTAGGTGTGAACAGGAAGGAAAGACTCTCTCTGCCATAGGAGTCCGTTTTCCGTACCTTCTAGACCTTATTCAAAAGGCTAGAAGGGAGGGGGTGTGGTTCTGTAAATCCCCAGAAAGTTTTTTCAGGACACACTTGGTGACTCTTCCCCTAGAGGCAGAGGGGGAAGTACAAATGAAAGACGCTGTCCATGCAGCAGAGGGGGTTTGCAAAACCAGGGTGACAGGGATTCTTTCTGTGGCATGCCCTTTCAGCGTTCCTGAAAGGAGGCCTGTCTGTCCATCTCTGGAGGCAGTCTGGGGTCTATTATCTTTGTACGTAAAAGCCTGGCTGGAAATAACAGAAGACAAGTGGGTACAAAGTATCATATCCAGAGGATACTCCATACCATTTTTTCTTCCCTTCCCAAATATAAAGAAAATCCCAGACATTCCATCCATGCAAAGCGGTCAAGAAACTGTAGAAATTCAAAAGTTGATAGACAAAAAGAGTCATCCAAAGAGTCCCTGCAAACCAAATAGGGTCCAGAACTTGCTCAAGACTCTTTAGTGCCAGAAAGAACAGGGGACTGGAGACCAATTTTGGATCTTAGCAGGTTAAATGAATCAGTAAAAAGGACCAAGTTCCAGATGGTAACACTGCAGTCGATTCTTCCAATTGTCTTTTCCAAAAAAGGGATGTACTCTATAGACCTCCAGGATGCGTCCTACCACAAAGATGGACAGGCCATCCAGGAGTCATCTGAGCTTCCGGCTGGGAGCCGTTCACTACCAGTTTTGTGCGCTACCCTTTGGTCTCATGACAGCCCCCAGAGTGTTCACCAAATGCATGGCAGTATTAACCCGGCTGAGTGTTTCCGTATCTAGACAACTGACTCCTAACTGCCACTACCAAGCCATCTACAGCTGGAATCAAGACAGGTACCACTCTGTCTCTGTTCTCACCTGGGAATCGCAATAAAAACGAAAAAGCCTCCTCCTGGTAGTCCGAGAGAGCAGAGCCATCAGAGGCCTCCTCTGAGGAGTGGGGGATCAGAGGGCTCAACCCTGGGCCTTTTGTCTAGAGGAGGTTGAGAGCCCCTGTCCGGATGGGGTTGAGAGCCCCTAATTAAGGAAATAAGGTCCTCTGCTAAAGTTAGAATCTGTGAACTTGTAGTGGGTCCCTGAGGAATAACCCTGGGAGGCATAGCTTTTGTGTGTTTAGCAGCTTTAGCCCTGGTGAATGCCTTTATGGACATGGATGCAGGGGGCCTGGCTGCACCACGTGCTGGTGTAGTTTTGTCTAGAGGAATGGTGTGGAAGTTTCAAGACACCAGTTTCTGAAGGAAATTCAATAACTGACTCAGCAAGGGGCCTCAGGTTGTCGGTTGAGCGGTTTCGGGGGTCGGAAGTACCAAGGACTCTGTTTCAGCAGAGACCGAGACACTCGTGGTAGGCCTTGCCGTGGTTTCAGCTGAAACCGCGCTTCAGGTTTCGGAAGAGAGGGGCTCACCCAATGAGGTACCCTGAGGCCTAGGGTCTCTGCCGGTCTGTGGATGGTGTGGTGCAGAGACGGACGCCGGTGCCTTTAGGGGAGGAATGTCGGAACTCCCTGAATGGAGCTGTCTGAGGAGACAGCACCCTCCTCATCAGCTCAAATGCCCCCCTCCCCTGTTATGAAGATACCTCTGGCTCCAAAGAGCCAGAAGAAATCCCTGGAACTAAGGAGGTTGGCTCCGAAGCTGATGCAGGAGCCAAGGTCATCCGCACCGAAGCCCAGAGAGTAAAGTTCGGATCCGACAAATGTCTGATCCAACTCCCCTTCCTGGAGTCAACCAGAGACCATTGGCTCGTAGACTCCTCGGACAGAACAGAGTATGTCGGAGCAGACGTAGGTTCCGAAGATACCAGGATGGTTCTCGGCACCAATTGTTCCACAACAGTTGGTTCCAAGCATTCCAAGTCCGAGGTCCCGGGTTGGCTCAGAGGAGGAAGAATCGATGTCAGTGGTATAGTCTTGGCTGGCTCTGAATACCTATGGGTTGGAGCCAAAACTGTTTGGCCAGTACCGGTGTCTTAAAAAGCCTATGCACCACCCTATCCACAGCATCGTCCGAAAGACTCCTGGAGGTCTTAGAGGATAGAGTAAGGGATATGGTTGATCGCAGAATAGGTGACCTCAAAACAGGACTAAGCGGCTCCAATTCAGGGGACCAGCTCCCCGAGTTCAAATTCCATAGGCACGAAACAGATGGCGTAGAAAAAGAAGTTATGTACTCACCATAACATTCCATCTGAGTAGGTAACTTCATTTGTCAGCAACCTGTGGGTATCGGATCTGACCTGGATCCGAGCCGGCAGCTTTTCAAGCTAGAGATCTGAGCTCCAAGCTCCTCCCCCTTACCCATAATACCCTCAACCTCCTTCCAATCCTCAGATCGCATTTGCTTACATATATATCTCACAACCATAAACAACAACCTGAAGAATCCTAACCTAAGGATTAGCAAAGGACCTGATAAACCATCCTAGGGTCCATATAATCAAAGAACCAGGTTAGGGGGAAGGAGGGAGGGTCGGTTGCTGGCAAATGAAGTTACCTACTTAGATGGAATGTTATGGTGAGTACATAACTTCTTTATCTGAAGTAGTTAACTTCATTTGGTCATCAAACTGTGGAACAGAGTCCCCAGCTATCAAAAAACTTGGGAGGTCCTCAAGGAAGGATATTCCGGAGCACTGCAGAGCCAAAAGCCGCCCTTCCTCTGGACACTAAATCCAATTTATAGTGAGAGATAAAAGTATGAGATGATGCCCAAGTAGCCACAGAGCAAATGTCAACCAAGGAAACTCTAGACCAGAATGCAGCATATGCAGCCATAGAGCACAACAAAAACCAAGCATTCAGTTCAATCACGAAAAAGCAAGCAGCATTCACAGAACGCTAGTGATCGCTAAATTACTCACAACCACAAATTTCCAAATCTGGGTGAAAAAAGTTGTCCGAACTCCACAAGTAATTTGAAGAAATTTTTTATACAATGAAATAGGTATAAAATGTTGAGCGCTTTCACCCACTAATCGTGGGCTTCATCAGAACTTCTGAGTGTCTCTGGGGCTTTCCCAGGCGGGATTAAGCCGAAAAACTTCGCTGCACTTGGCGTTGGAAATGGCAGAGAGATCGCAGCAAGGCTGACCCCACTTGAAGATCTGTTTCACTACTAAAGGATTCAGAGACCACTCGTAGGGCGAGAGGATAGTTCGACTCAGTTTGTCCGCTAGGATGTTGGACCGACCCGGAATGTGCGTTGCTAACAGAAAACGGTTGGTGGATATCACCCAATCCCAAACTCTCATGGCTTCTCGGCAAAGATGGTAAGACCTGGTTCCCCCCTGTTTGTTGATGTACCAGAAAACTGACATGTTGTCTGACTGAACTGCAATAGTCCCTGGAGGGAGAAAGGCATGAAGGGCTTGTAACGCTAGAAGTACCACCCTCATCTCCAGAACATTTATATGCAGAATGGTCTCTGTCTGAGTCCACGTACCTTGGACAGTTCTGCCCGCTTAATGCCCCCCCCCCCCCACTTAAGGCAAGAAGCGTCCGTGGTCACTGTGGCTTGGGGTTGCGGCATAACAAACGGTCGTCCATCCCGAAGCTCCTGAGATTGGAGCCACCACAAGGGAATTCCTGCAAATTCTGCTGATACGAATCGGTAAGTCCAATGGGTGGTGAAGGATGGACCACTGAACCTGCAAAGTCCACTGGAGAACCCTCATGTGCAAGCGAGCTAAGGGCGCAAGACTGATTGCTGCTGCCATGGACCCTAAAGCTCTCAGGACTAACTCCGCTGCCGGGGCAGGTGACTGAAGAAAGGTTAAAATGTGTAAGGTCAAACTGCGAAGTCTGTCTGATGTCAAGAAGGCCTTGGTCTGAAACGTGTCTATTCTGGCCCCTATGAACTCCAAGACTTGAAATGGTTGAAGGAATGACTTCTTGAAGTTTACGGTGATCCCCAATTGGGATGCAAGTAGCAGGAAGCAATCCCTGGCTAAGCAGAGTAGATGCCTGGTGGGGGCGGTAAGGAGCCAGTCGTCTAGGTAAGGAAAAATTAGAAGTTATGTACTCACCATAACGTTCCATCTGAGTAGGTGTATTCATTTGTCTGCAACCTGTGGGGTTATGGATCCGACATCGGATCCGAACCGGCATGGTTTTCCAGCTATGGATCCAAGCTCTCAGCTCCTCCCCTCACCCATAATGCCCTGCTCTACCCTCATGACCTCAGATCGAGTTTGCCAAAGCAATAATACCCTGAAAAGGGTAACAAAGAATAAGCAGGAAACTGAAAGGCCAGGGGGATAGGAGGGCGGGATGGTTGCAGACAAATGAATACACCTACTCAGATGGAACGTTATGGTGAGTACATAACTTCTAAATCTGAAGTAGGATATTCATTTGTCTGCAACCTGTGGGACAGAGTCCCCAGCTACCTGAATCTTGGGCGGCCATCATGGAAGGATATTCGAGACAGCCGGAGAGTAAAGGATGCTCTACCCCTAGATGCAAGATCCAACTTATAGTGGGAAATAAACGTATGAGATGAAGCCCAAGTGGCTGCTGCACAAATATCATCTAGAGGAATTCTAGCCTTGAAGGCTGCCGAGGTAGATACTGACCGGGTTGAATGGGCATGAACACCCTCCGGTGCGGGCCTTCCTGAAGCTTGATAAGCCAATAAAATGCACTGTGAAATCCAGCGGGACAGAAACTTTAGAGATTGGCTTGCCCAAATTGACTTTTGCAAAGGGAAATAAACAGCTGGTCGGATTGCCTATGACCAGCTGTCCTGTTCAGATAAAATCTAAGTTGCCTGTGAACATCTAGTGAATGTAGCTTATATTCACCTTTGTTTTCATATTTAGGGAAGAAAACAGGGAGGTTAATGGATTGATTGATGTTTGCTTCAGAAGCGATTTTAGGAAGAAAGGACGGGTTGGTCCTGAGGAAGACACGGTCCGGATGAAATACCAAGTAAGGGGGTTTAGCTGATAAAGCTTGCAGTTCAGAAACTCTCCTGGCTGATGTAATGGCTACCAAAAAGGCTGTCTTGTAGGACAAGAATTTGAGATTCACCGTGGCAGGCTCGAAAGGAGGAGCGGTCAAGGCCTGTAGGACCAAAGAAAGGTCCCAAGGAGGAACTGCTGGTTTTATAGGGGGCCTGAGAAGAAAAGTACCTTTAAGAAATATCTTACACAATTTGGCTGACATAAGAGGATTAGAGTCATGGCCAATGTGATAGTGAAATTGCCGCCAGTTGAACTTTGACTGTGGAACTGCTGGCACCATCGTTAAAGAGAGTGGTTAAAAGTCAAGCACTAAAGGGAGAGGAACCGTGAAGGGATTCAGGCCTTGCCGCTCGCCCACACAGAGAAGCGTTTCCATTTGCTTGATGAAACCTTTCTAGTAGATGGTTTATGAGCCGCCACCAAAATAGCCTTAACAGGTGAAGAAATACGGGGAGTCCTTATCAAGAGTGGAACTGGAGCAGCCAAGCGGTCAGCTTCAGGTTGTCCAGGTTCGGAGGAGGAATGCAGGATGGATGGGATATCAGATCCGGGATGGGATCTAGAATCCAGGAGGATTCACCGAGTGAGACCTTAGGAAGGAAACCAGATCTGTCGAGGCCAGAAAGGAGCAATGAGAATCATTCTGCAACCCACCGAGAGGCTTTCTGAAGAACTTGCAGCATCAGAGGCAAGGGTGGATAGGCATACAGAAGACCGGGTGGCCAAGCATGCACCAGGCGTCTCTTGGAGTACCTCCTGGAGGAGGTATTAGAATGAAAAAACTGTCGCACTTGGTGTTTGAGGGAGAAGCAAAAGATCGCATGAAGGGGTTCCCCACCGTGCGAATATGCGTTCGCTTCTTGACAATTGAGAGACCACTCGTAAGGGTCAGAATGGTGCGACTGAGCTTGTCCGCTAGGATGTTGGACCGACCAGATATGCGTTGCTAATAAGCGATTGGTGGAGATTGCCCATTCCCAAACTCTCATGGCCTCTCGACAAAGGTAAGATCTTGTTCCCCCTTGCTTGTTGATGTACCCAGACAACTGACATATTTGTCCGATTGAATCATAATTGTTCCCAAGGAAAAGTCCTGAAGTGCTAGCAGCTAAGAGCACTGCTCTCATCTCTAGAACATTGATATGCAGTAAGGTCTCTGAATGGATTCCGCGTGCCTTGGACTGTCCGCCATGAAGTGCCCCACCCGGCGGAGGCGTCCGTGGTCACCGTGGCGAGAGGGGAAGCACAAAATGGGCCTTTGTGGAAATCGTGGAGCCACCACAAGAGGGACCGCTTGCAAGCCTTGCTGATCGCTATGGGATGATGCATGGGAGAGCAAGGTCGACCACTGTACTAGGCGTCCACTGTAGAATCGCATATTGAGCCTGGCAGAGGAAGAAGTGCTATAGCCGAAGCCATGGACCTAGAGCCTCAGGACAACTCCGGCTGGAACAGAACTTGAATGGAGAATGGCCCGCACCTGGAGCTGCAGATTTAGAACTCTGTCCGCAGTGAGGTAAGGCTCGTAGGCTCATGTCTAGCCTGGCTCCTATAAAATCTAAGAGCTGTGTGACCAGGTTGGACTTTTTGTATTTATTGTGATGCCCAGAAAGGGAGCAAGATGGAGAGAGAGAAAGGAGTCTGCGCCAAGAGAAGTAGATGCCTTGTTGGGGCGGTAAGAAGCCAGTCGTCCAGGTAGGGAAGACCTGCCCCCTGAAGCCTCAGGTGGGCGCTACCACTGCTAGTACTTTGGTGAACACCCTGGGGGCTGTGGTGAGACCAAAGGGAAGGACCAGGAACTGGTGGTACTGGCTCCCAGCGAGGCGGAGAAACCTCCTGGGCGCCTGTCCATCAGGATGTGGTAGTCTGCGATCCTTGAGATCTATCGAGCACATCCAGTGATTTTCTCCCAGAAGGGGAGAATAGATTGCAGAGTGACCATTGAATTTTTCTTTGGGGACTGCCAGATTCAAGAGAGAGAGGTCTAGGATTGGTCTTAGTTCCCCGTCTTTTTGGCACTAAAAGAATCTGGAGTAGAACCCTGATCCGATCTGATCTGGGAGCGGGCTGGATGGCTCTTTTCTTTAGCAGATGGCCAATTTCTGCTAAGCTGACCTCCCGTTGACCCGGGTGGGGCGTCTAGGAGGGACTTTAACTTTGGAGGGTGGAGGAAAGGAATCGATATCCCCTGGATATGATTTGGAGAACCAGCGGTCGATGTTATGGACTCCGATGCCTCTAGGTGCCCTGAAAAGCGTCCCGACTGCCTCCAGAGTAGAGCAGTGGGGCAACCGCCCTCAGGAGTTGCTCTTGGCCATGAGCCCGTTCAGGGAAAGGATTCCCTGGACCGAAGTTTCTGGGAGCCCCTCTGCCTCTAGAAGCTGGCGTCCTCCCTGTCCTCCTCTGCCGCGGAAGGACTGGTTGTCAGGAGCAGGCTGGGACTGCTTTCGACTTCGGAACCACATCTTCTTCTGACCCTTTGGTTCCTAGAGCCAAGACTCTAGAGGGTGCAGAGAGAAGCGGATTCGACGGCAGACAAGCGTCTTCCGTCCTTCTCGCTCTGGAGTCGGTCAACGTCTTCTATGAAGCGGTCTTGCCAAACAGAGCAGAACCATCAAAGGGGCATTATAAGCAGGCCTTGTGAAGGGCTCAGAAAAATGCGCAGTGGTAGCCAGGCCTGGCGTCTAGTGACCAGTCTGTCCCGCGCAGCTCTGGCCAGCTTCCCTCCGTTGCATGGGAGAGAAGCCGCATGTAGAAGTATTTGTAACTGACCTAAGAGTAGCCATCACGGGTGGAGTGCAGAACTCTGTCCTCCTCGAAATGGACTCAGGGGGGATGCAGCGTATTCCTTAATAAGATCTCGCTGCATCCGAATAACATGTGCCAAATAGTTCAAGCCCTTACTGAGAAGGTCGCCGAACTGAACATCCGCTTCCCCAAAGCGGTCCATCATCGAGACTCCTTGCCGGTGGGTGGACTGAGGACTCTCCTGAGCCAGTTCCCTCTTTGTGGCCGCCGCCCGTTAACATGGCATCTACAGGAGGCCCCTTACTCCAATGGGTCGGTCGGATGGCGGACTAAGGATCCTATCCGGTCTTTTGGGAATTGGCTCCGGTGTCGGTTCCTTCCACGCCCTGGTGGTAATAAGGTCCACCAGAAATTGGCAGAGGACACCCAAGAGGTAGGCAGGCCCGTTTCAAATGCCTCCAAGAACGGACTCGTCCGAGGAAGACTTGAGGGCAGACCACCCTTATCACGGAGCATTTCCATGATGTCTCCAAAGGAGACATCCTCGAGAAGTGACCGTGGGAGCCTTCCCCTTCCTCCAAGTCCGTGTCTTCTGTGAGGGCTTCGGGGAGTCAATGTGCCTCCTTTGCGGCATTAATGCTTGCGAGGGCCTCCTCTGGGGGCTGGTCAGAGGAAGTCCTGCGCATAAGCAACAATTTACCCATAGGAGCAACTTGGGGCACAAGCAGGAGCTGTCCCAGGGCGGATGGTGGAAGCTAGCTGGCCCAGTGCAGAGGAGAAGCGGGGCGGAGCGAAACAAGTGCGGGGTCGGAGACCCTCCAACAAGAGCCCTCTCCACTACATCCTCAAAAGCCCGAGAAGGGAGCCGACCTCGAGCCAAAGGATCCGACAATGCGGCTCCCCTGAGATCGAAGAGGTGGATCGGGCCGGCCCAGGCCTGCGGATCTGAAGGACGACCAGTGCTCTAGACACAAACGGCGCCCGAACGAGGCCACCGATCCCCGGATCCAGGCTCGAATCCAGGCTTCGAGAAAGGAGTCGGATCCAGCACTTTTGCGAGGGCTAGAATTGGCTCCGAGTACCAAGTACTATCGGCTCGACCCACCCCGGCTCGAAGCTGCTGCGGCTCCAGTTGCTCCGAACCGGATAAGCGGAGGTCCGGAGAAGAACAATAGAGCTTAAAAAAGGGTGTTGAGCTCCCCGGGCGGAGGCAAAAACACTCCCATCTGCATCTGGGCCTGGATGAACCTTCTCATCATCGGTCCAGATCAGCACATCAGAAAAGGCTATGGGTAGATCTAGAGCCGAGGCTACCGAGGGTAGGCCTGGAATGCCTCCTCGATAGCCTCGAGAAGGAAGGAGATCCCGGGTCTCCTCCTCCTCAGGACCCGGTGCAGAAAAGCACTCCAGGGGACCCGGGCGAGAAGGAGGGCCGACCTTCATGGACTGGCGGGCGAGGGGAAGGCCGCTTGGCTGGCCGAGGCGAAACAGAGGTCACCGGCCCTTGCGCTTGTGGTGCTTCTCCCCTCCGGTCTGCCCTTTTTAGTATGCTTATCCCTCCCTCTCCAGAAGCGGGGAGGTTGAGTCCCAGGAGGCAGGAGGGGTGCCACAGAGGAACAACTGCTTAGCCACAGCACCTTGGTCCCAGCGAAGGAAGCGGAGGCGAGGAGGCAGAGTCCAGGCGGCAAAAGGCCCGCTAATGGACAAGCTTGGACCTCCCGCTCCTTAAGTGCCCTGAGGTTGAACCCTGCACAAATGGAGCATCCAGATGGCGGAGGTGTTCAACCCCCGAAGGCACCTAACACACCCGAGTGTGGCTATCAGCGGTGACACGGCTTATTGCCACACTTTCGGTGCATTAGAAAAAGACAGATTTTGGCCTGATCAGCCCATAATCTACAAGCTACTAAAGTAACTTAAGAAGAGCTAAAGAGACACACAGGCCTCACACACACCTCTGAGCAGCGCAGGGGAGGAAAAAAAATTATTAATTTAACTCCAAACCAAAACTATTAATGGGGAAACCTACAATTTCACACAAATATACACAAAACACAAAAATTAAAACTTTCTGTTTTAACAAGACACAAATACAAAGCACTTAGCTGAGAGCAAAGAACCCAAATCCAGTCACCAGCCCGGGAAACGAGATCTGTCGTGATGAGGCTAGAGCAGGGCATTATGGGTGCAGGGGAGGAAGGCTGAGAGCTTGGATCCATAGCTAAGGAAAACTCATGCGGTTCGGATCCGATGTGGGATCCATAACCCCACAGGTTGCAGACAAATGAATATCCCTACTTCCAGATCCTGTATTCCTTCTGCAAGTCTCAGGTGGGCCTTCTACAACTGCCATGATCTTGGTGGCAGACACCCCTGGGGGGCTGTGTTGAGACCAAAGGTAGGACCCTGAACTGGTAATGACTGGCCTAGCGAAAGTGGAGAGGAACCTCTGGCTCACCTGTCCATGAGAATGTCATAGTTCACATCCTTGGGAGGTCTATGGAGGCACATCCAGTCCTTCTCCTGCAAAAGGGCAAAATGGATTACAAGTGTGACCATCCAAGTAATTTGTCCTTGGCTTATGAAGAGGTTCATTGTTGTTGAAAGGTGAGAAATGCGGCCTTAAAGTGCCCTGTCTTCTTTGGCACCAAAAAGAACCTGGAGGTAATTGCCTAATCCAGGGGGGAGCCTTTTTTCCCTGTGGCCCTTCTGTTGGCCACCCC
>NW_025050929.1:0-12811 GCF_019279795.1 Protopterus annectens
AGTGTTTCAAAAATTTAAAATTTAATTTCAAGACGGGCACATGGTATTACTATTGATTTTCACGGGCCAGGATCCACCGTGATTATGCACACACTTAGGTCACTGGACCACAATTACTAGCATGACTCCATCATAGTCCGTGTGGGTGTAAAATGATCTATGAGACACCTTACCTCCCTAGACTATGTGAAGAGACCTCATGGAGTTCTTGAATTGTGTCCCCCAGGCTGGTATGAGTTTAGCATTGAGCAGCATTTTAGTTTCAAGGATGATGCCACAGTATGAACAGAAGATGACTGAAACTTTTAATAACTGGATTAGTTTCTGATGCCATTATATAAGGAGGTACTATTTGTCTGCATGGTCAGCAGATCATGTTGCTTTGCCATAGATGGTCTACACCTTTCCTCTCTAGGCTTTTGATTGTTAGCTAAAACATTGTCCTCCCCATAGTGCCTTTTTTTAAGCATTACCAGACTGGAAGTACTTCCGACATAGCACATCAAACCCAAGAGAATCTTAAGGTGTTACTGCTCAGTGCTAGTAGACCAAAGAAGAAACTCTGCTACGTACAAGCTCTCCTCACCCTAGAGTATGTTGACACCTGTGCAGTCAATGAGGCATGCTTTAAAGCTGTGGAGAGCATACCTGCAGGGCAAGCCTATGATGCCTTACACGGGTTTAAAGCAGCTACTACACAGACCAAGACTAAAGGTGGAGATACCTTGATTTCCATCAAAAGTATACTTCAAAACTGGTCAAACAGGATGATGCACTTCCACTGTCAAATCACCACAGGAAAGATCCCATGCCAACTCCTTCCAAGCGACAGGTTTCCCCTCTTTGACCCTGGAAACCCTTGAAATTTATTTAGACTTAGTTGGAAACACTTGCCATCCAACCCAATACTATATTCAAGGGTGAATTTAATTACCCCACTTTTAACTAGGAATCAAATATGACACCAAACGTGCAGACACAAACTCACTGGAACAGATTGTCAATACCCTGCCCAGCAGTGCTAACATACTGGATCTGGTTCTCACTAGTATGCAAGAGTGCTGCACACCCCCTAGTGTAATGTCATCTCTGGTAAGGTCAGACCACAAAATGGTCTCTCTTTAAGTAAAAATAAAATTTGGAACCCCAGCTAACCCTGGAATGTTCAGAAACTACTGGCTAACGTCCTACTATTAAGTGATAGCCTTGTAAAAATTTCAAGCCCCTTTAAGCCCTGAGAACAGTGCTGCCTACACAGAACTCTTGTAAAAGCCTGGTTAACAGCTGCATGGCGGCAGCTGCACCCACCAGGACTAAGTACATAACTAACTCAAAAAACAAGCCAACCTGGTAATCACAATATTAATTGACTCAGAGAGGGAAGAAAATCATGGCAAGTACTAGGATGTGTAACACCCAACAGGATAAAAGCATTTTTGTCAAATTAAACAAAGAACTGACAGGAAAAATTAAGTTTACCAAAGCGAAATTTATGGTAGATTTGGCCTCCCAGACCGAACCACAAGGCATTCTTTATCTATGTCTGCAACCTCAAAGGCAATCCACAGTCGTGTGCAGAGCTCATTATTAATGGAGCTACCTATGCTGGGCTAGAAAATACAGCAAACCTACTAGCAGACAAATTTAATACTAACTTTACCCCTCTCTCTCCCTCAACCTTCACTCAGGAAATACCATCAAATATAACCCCACCCCGTTACTATCACTAGGGAACAGGTCCTTAATGGTGCCTGTAAGGCCAAGAGCTCTGCACCAATGGACCCAGATAATATCCCAGGATGTTTTATAAATAACATGAAACCACTATTCAACTGTAGCCTCCAAACATGCTGCATGCCTAATGTACTGAGAACAGCAATAGTTGTCCCCGTGCACAAAAGTGGGCCATCTACAGTCCCAGGACACTACAGATCAACAAGTCTCACTAGTGTCATATGCAGAATTATGAAAATAATTATTAAGGAAATGATCAATAATGACGCAGGAAACTTCCAGACACTGGACCCAGCCCAGTTTTGTTTAGTCAAGCGCAGGTCATGCCTACTCAGCCTGGCGGACTTTTTTGAGAAAGCAAAGCAGTGGATGAGGGCAAAAAGGTTCACACTGCCCACCTTGACCTGGCTAAGACATTTGACACAATACCCCACTTCGGGCATTTTGACAAACTGAAAAGGTTAACTATAAACACTTGTCACCTGTTGGGTAGCCAGTTGGCTCACAGACAGGACCCAGGAAGTTAGAATTGGGGGGTCCACCTCCACAAAGAGGCCAGTCACAATAAGAGTCCCTCAGGGATTAGTCCTGGGACTACTCTTTTTTTGGCATTTACTTCTCTGAAGTCAAGTCCAGTGTCAGGAACCCATGGCTGACCAAATTAGCAGATGATTACAAATTAGGAGGAGTCGTAGAATCCCCACCATCGACACTAATGTTCTTCAGGAAAAGTTGACACAGACAAATAACTTGTCAGAGTCCTAGACTAAAAATAAATGCCTAGAAATGTGTAATAATATCATTGGGGAAGTCATCCATCCCTGGTAACTATCATATTGACAACACACCCCTAAGACTTGACCCAGGAGTCATGGACTTGGGGACACACAAATCGTGATCTAGCCTTTGACCATCACATGTCTACAGTAGTAAGGAAATTATTCTGTGTTCAACTTATAAACAAAGGTATGGCATCTAGATGTAAGGAGGTCATTGTTCCACTGTATTCAGCACTCATTTGACCTGTCATTGAGTACATTGCCCCATTTGGTATGTACCTAACCAAGCGCATCCAACAAGTGGAACATCCACAGAGGTTCATCACTAAAAGAATGCAGGGTATAAGTAACGTATCCTTTGTAGACACCATCAAAGACCCTATCCCTGTATTCTGTCTCCTACAGACTGTTGAGGGGAGATTTATGCCTGTTGTACAAGCCATTCTCAGACCTCACTGTGATGGACCTCATGCATATCCACAGAACAAACAACATGAAATTATCCATTCTAAAGACTTAAACCTTGCTTGTGATGTAAATAGGACTTGTTGAACAGACACACATGTATCCCAGAGACTACCCCTTCTCTGTAACAGGCTCATCATCCATGTGAAGCAGAGTTTCTCCCTAACCCAATTCAAGTGGAACTTGGAAAATTGGATGGCGAACAAGAAATTCATCCTTGGCTTGACACCTATGTCTCTAATGGACATAGACAGCTGGTAAATGGTTCTTCTCCCAGGCCCCTGCTTGTAAATGTTTCATTTCTCAGGCCCTTGCTCACACTTAACCAGGGTACCATAACTTATCAGAGATTTGGGATGCATGGCTAAACGTAAAAAGGCTGTAGTGGTCATTAGCCTAGTACACATCTATGAACCTGTTGAGAGGGGCCACCTGTTATCCAAGACTACAGTTTTCCTTACTTTGTCATGTAGTGCAGTTAGCACAATAACAAGCAGTCTCAATCTACATCAAGAAGTAAATAAACCTAAATGGATTGATAATTTCATCCCCCATTGACTCCCCTTGCTCTGGAATAGACTTCCTTTGCACGTCAAGCAGTGCGTTTCCCTGTCAGCCTTGAAATGTAGTTTTGGCAGCAGGATGGGTTCCCTAAAATACATTCTGGTACTTAAGGCCTTGCCTTCCTTGAAAAGGTTTTCGGAGCTTGAAGATAGTTATTGGCAAGGCACATGTGGCCTCTTTGATTCCCTGACCTCCCCTAAGAATTGTTTTCTAGAAGTCTGATGGTGTAAATATTCTAGGATACCTTTGCATTTTAACTAAATAGGTCATTCTCTGACATGGTCACTTCATGTACCCCTTTCCTCCCTTCTTTCCTGTTAGGGGTAGATGTGGAACTGTCATACAAAGTTTGTACATGTACAATACCATTAATCTCTGTCAGGCTGCAAGTGGAGCTGTTATATATTAGTTTACATATTGCTTTATAGAAAACACTACCTCTGTAGGTGGACCATATTTACAATGAGGTAATATGTACTTGTCAGGAATCTGTCTCCAGTTTTATGTGTTATGTAGTTTTTTTGTAGAAATGCAACATGTATGTTGTATCATGTTATATCAGACTTGGCATCATTCCCTCCAGTTCTGACCACAGGTGGACCATATTTATGATCAGCATATGTATTGTTTCAGTAAACCTATTTCTGTGTATTTATCCTAGTTAACCAGGAGCTTCCACCCACTGTCCTGTCCTGAATGGAGGCTGTAGTTGTTTTCAAAATCTACTACACCCATGAAGTTTGAGCTTAGCCTCAAACCTTCCATTCAGTGTTTAGAGTATGTGTTCTGTTTGCATTTATGCTCTGTCCTTGAATAAATAAAGCCAAGGGGGCTGGTCACAACTTCAAGACTGCAGTCTCTGCCGCCTATGTTAGCCAAATTAATGGTGGTAAACTTTTGAATTTCATGACTTCAAGTATCCCACTGTTAAACATTTACTGAGGAGTGTGTCTAGGGGCTTTTGACTCCTTCATGTCCCAAATGGTGGTAGGATTAATTTCTGTAGCTAACTATCTATGGAGAAGTAAATTTTTCCTGTATTTATGAGAGATGTTTGGGAAATGCATATTGGCATGTTTGTTTTTTGCCCTATGTTACTTTTTAACAACTACCTTGACTTTGTCTGACTGTGATCACCACCTCAAACTGTTTGATTATCAGTTTTAAGATTTTCATACCCTCACTTTCATGTGGGTATGAGAGAGAGCAGTATATGTTCCCTTCTATACAGATTAATCAGATTTGATTCTAAAGAAGAGCTATTGCCATTTCTGTGACCCACCTTTTAGCTAAGCTAAAATGCACGTTTTTTCATAGGCATTGACAGGATCAGAACTACATGGAGGCCTTTACAGGACCCAAGGATAACGTGTCAGTCACTGCCAGTCTTAATCTGAAGGAAGAGCTGGAGAGGAGTAAATAAAGGGAAAATAACAGAACCCCCAAACTGATAAAGTAACGAAGGCAGTAAACCTCTAAGAAGGGGCTTTGACTGTAATATACGCAGCTTTTTTTCTAAGTAAGAGGGAAAGCTCTGCCTTTAAATAGGATCAAACTGCAGTGAAAAGTTTAAAACAGAAAAAGTACCAGTGCGAGCAGGAATTGGTGTGGAGACTGACCTATCCTTAAAACAAGAGGAGGAGGAGGAGTGGGTCTATATTAAGTCAGCGAAATGGCATTACAGCGGATGCCATTTCGCCGACACATATCAAATGAAATCTGACAACAGCAAAAGCTCAGGTCAGCGATCCCCCCAGGAAAAAAAAATCTCTTGGCCTGAGCCGTGACATTGCCCTTTAACCCACTGTAGTGCGATCTCAGAGTTGGTATATTTAGTTGGGGGGGTGTGGGGGCGAAACCCTGCACTCTGCAATGTTTTAAGTGGTGTGTTGTGTTTTGTTGGTCTACCAATTTTTTTCCCTGTGAAAAAAAAAATCTGTGACCTGGGGTTTCGCTGTTGTCAGATTTTGTTGTATATTTGTCAGCAAAATGGCATTTGCTGTAATGCTGTTTTGCTGATTTAATATAGCCCTGGAGGAGTATAGGAAAAGGCATAAGAATACCTAAAAAGAGAGCATAATGATGGTGCTGAACAGCTGTCCTTGGCTGAGATGTGCAGTGCCTTAGGGCCTAAGGAAAAAAAAATGGGTGGGAGGACATATGGACTTGCTTGGCCTATAGGCATGTCCTTGTCGACCATTCAGCAGGAAGAGGCAAGGGAAATTAAGTGTCAGAGAAATTAAAACATTCTGTCAAGGGCAGAATTCCCATTTAGATGATGTTCCAGGAACATCCATTGTTATTATTGGCAAGATTAAGCAGGAAAGGGACCACACTGCAAGGAAAATCTTTGATTATGAGTGAGGCCTAGCAGACAGTCTGCCTGACTGCAGATATTGGTCTTTTAACAGTGCAGTAGCTGTGGAGTATGTCTGAATTTGATTATAGTGCAACATATACTGGAGACACCTCTGAACTACATTTCATATGATGGTCATCTGAGAGATATAGGCTTTCTGTAGTCTGTGTATTAGCATATGGGGGAAAAGGTGTCTTGTGACATCACTTTAAAGAGGTTCCAATCCCGAGACACTGAATACCAACACCCAGAATCTTGAAAACTGTGAATGGCGATTGCCATACAGTGCGGAAAGGGAACTTTGCCATTTTCTCCACTGTAGTGCGATCTTGGAGTTGGTATATTTAAGTTGCAGGGGGGCTTGCCACCCTGCAAAAACATTATTGCTGATGGTTGTGTGAGTTTTTTTTTTTTTTTTTACTTGGGGATTCCGCAATCTCAAGATTCTGGGTGTCTGTATTCAGAGTGTTGGGATTGTGGTATTTCAGTATTTAGTGGTGAACTCATATGTGTGTGTGTGTGTGTGTGTGTGTGTGTGTGTGTGTGTATATATGTATATATATATATATATATATATATATCTCTCTCTATATATATATATATATATATATATATATATATATATATATATATATATATATATATATATATATATATATATATATGTATGTATATATATATATATATATATATATATATATATATATATATACACATATATATAAAATTATATATTTTTTTTCTTTTTCTATGACCAGAATCCATAGAAGAAAGAGCTCTGTACGCCATAGATATGTGACAACAATTCAGAGTTTTCCCAAAGTAAGGCATGAATTTAGGAAGATCGAACACCTGTTGCTCTCTCTTGCTTCAGGGAAGAGAGAAGCTGCTAGTTGTGAAACTCTGATTTACAACAGGTGACATACTTATCCTTAAAAAATGCTGCTGTCAGAAGCCACTCTGTCAGGTGTTGTGCTGCTTCTAGCTCTTGCTTCAGAAATGTCTTTGTTGCATTCAGTTGTGCCATGCCCACTTGCTCATTGGTTCACACCTTCACCTAGCATTTTGTAGACTGTAGTTTCAGGAGTTTAGCCTCCTTTGGTACTTTGGGACTTGGCTTTCTGAGCTTTTGGCATCGGCCATCTTCTGGCTTCTGTCGGTTTGTCTGAGTTTACACTGCTTGGGATTTCTCTTGTTTACCCAAGAGAGAGAGCGAGTCTTGATTTTAGATGCTGCAGATGTGTTCTTCGTCTGTTTATCATCCAGTAGTCCTCTCTAGTAGATTCTAGTACCCTGTCACTATCTCTTGGATTCCTCCATGCAGTAACTCCTGTTGTACTTCCCTGAAAGCAAGACAGATGGGTATTTGTTCTTTTGCATTGTATGTTTCCTTCACAGTATCTTGATTTGCAGGAATGTACTTGCTTGGTGTATGGGGGTGAACTGTCAGGCTCAGTAGCTAGGTATGTATTTCTAGTGTGACTCATGACGTGGCATATGCTAGCTGAAGGCTTGCATGTTTCAGTTGTGGAAGTTCAAAGAAAAAGTTGCTGAACTGAAAAAAGGAAGAGCATCTCAGCTGTGGAGCCAGTGAGACTACTTCACTCGCAGGTCAGCTGATAAATGTGTTGTTTGATGAAACATCAGAAGTGGGTAAAATGAAAAGAAGAAAGGAAAACTCAAAATAAATTAGTCATGACAAAAATATGGGCATTTATCTGGATGATGGGTCCTTCATTGCGGATTAATTCTCCAGTTGTCAAACTTCTGCACCTTTTGAATCACAGGGCTTGGGCATCAAGCAGATGTTTTGCTGCCAGGAGCTTTAGGTGCATATGAGAGTATACTGATAGGTAGTTTGGTCTTGAAGCCTCCATGTACTACCCTTGGCTAGTGTGTATACCAGTGTTAGTTCCTGATCCCCAGCAACTGGGGCTGATCTTTTTCATAGTCATGCCTATGAAAGTGTATGCCTGTTGGTAGTGGGAGTGATGGTATTTCTTTGTTTACCTTCAGTATCTTATGAATATATGGAAGATCTTGAGGATACTGTCTCTAAAATAGACGGGTAATGGGTCCATCCATACCTGTATATCCTGCAGATGACTTCTTAATTTGGAGATGCTCTCAAACGAACAGCAACTAAGACTCCCTGGCTCCATCCCTTCCCCCAAGAAGCAGCTAGTGGAGTTTCTGACAAAGAAAAACAAGGAACCTTGGATCATTCCACTTTAAGCCATTCATTAAGGATGCTGGCAGAACGACCTAGAAAGAAGTTCCATGATTCTGCTTTGTTGACTGCTGACAGAGTAGGCAGATATCATCACCAGGCATCCAGTTGTTGACTGTGTGATGTAAGCTTTTTGGTTCAGCGTATGTCCCTGGAACAAGGTCAGCAAGCTATGGACAGCTGTAGCAAGAGGGCCTTGTCCTCTACTATGATATAATTCAGGCATTTGTGTGTTTATTTCACCATTCCCTGTTTTGGGCTCATGTAGTTAGGAAAGAGCTGAAAAGCTAAAGAAGCTCCCAGATCCTGAGATGAAGTAAAATATTTACAAGGCCCCTGTGTATGGTCTGCCATATAGGATACCATATATTCTGTACTAATTTTTGCTACCATTATACTTGGCAAGGTCTGACAGCTCAAATATGTACCTTAGGCCACCCTCCCTTATAGTGGAGCTCAGAGACAAGATCCTGACAGCTCATTTCTTCTGGAATATATATTTTGACCGGCATGTGCAAGACCTAGTCATTGATCTCCTAAAGAAGCAGCAGGATGCAAGCTCTGTGAAGGGCCTCTGTAATTACTCTCTTGCTATGTCCTGTCTTTCCTTAGCTTGGCTAGGCCCAACTCACCCTAGAAGATGAGGGAAGGGCCTTCTCAGTATCAGAGTAAGTCCCATAAGCATTTCATGATGCTTTCTCAGGTGCAGGCTGATTTTCCTGGGTTGACCACTCCCATAAAAGATGGACAACAGTCCTGTCTGTGATCAGGACTGTCTTTTGGGATGTGCAGTTCTCTGATTTCACCTGGGGTTAGAGAATCATCATTAAGAATCTGGTGGATTTTAGACAGTCACCTTCAGCCACATTCTGAATTTGTATATCTGTCCCCCACCAGAAAGGGCTCCACTGGGAGTTTGGTCCGTTTCAGTGGACTATAATGCTGAAGGGGGCGTCAGAGGCTTTTCTTGTGTTAGAGTGTCAGGGTTTTCCTCAGCTACTCTTTGTCGTGCAAAGGACTGATAATTTGAGCCCCATTTTGTTCCTGATCAACTTCTTTCTGGTATATCCATTATGACCTGTTCTGGATGGTTACCATGTTAGGGATTCGTGCCTTTGCTTCTGATGTGGGGAAGATTGTGGATATCACTGACACAGGGACATAGAGGTGAATAAGTTGGTGGATGCCCTGAATCAGGCTTTTAGCTCTCTTCTGGAGTGTGGAGTCAGAAGCTTGCCTGATCAGGCTCTTCCAGAAAAGAGGATTTTGGAAACTGGCATTTTTGCCACCTGGGAGAATGTGATCATCCTCCTCTTCAGTTGAACTAGACAAGAGGAAGGCAGCAGTAAACACATTCTCTGTGATATTGGAGGTTCCTGTAATCCTTCCCACCATTCCCACTGTTTACAAGCCTCATAATAAAATTAGGGGAGTAATGACCAGGCCTCTTCTCATCACCTGTTGGTGGCTGAAAAGGGTATAGTCACAGGACCTAACGGTTCTAGCAGCACTTGAAATTCTAATATTCCTGGCCAAGGATGTCATCAATCATTTCACAATGTGACCTATCTGAGGTTGACCCTTCAGTTATGCTGTCTGCCCAGGTGAGAGGTTGTGAGGGGAAAACTATTAAGCAGGCTTATACTTCCATATGGAAGAGGTTGTCTGTTTGGACAAAGCAGTGCTCAGTGCTAGGTCTTTGTTATTCCATGATAAGCATCTGTTTGCGTGAATGCATGTGAAGATTGTGTACTCACTGTAATGGTGAATCTCATTAAAGCTTCATTTTTTGGAAGTAAGCCAGCCACTTTCTTTTTGCCTTATTGTCCTTTGTGCTGTTTTGTGCCATCTAAAACTGATGAATTAGGAGAATCTCATCAAGAATAAAATGGGGGGGTGGGGGTATTAGCATCTTAATATTCTAAGAGATGAGTAGTTCCGACACTTGTGGCATAAACCCTTCTACTCCTTCAGCCTGAACTCTACTCTCAAGTCTACCTTTGTGGTGTGTATACACCTTTCCCATCACATTGTCTTTAAATGGTCCAGTATTGCTTCAGACACTCATACTTAGCAAGCATAGATACTGTTTGCAGTACAAGTACTGTGTAATGTACATATGCGCTAGAAATGACCAGCCAGCACTACTGTGTGTATGAGTGCTACAGAGTTTATTATATATAGGACAGTGGGACTCTGTAATTTGAAACTGCTCTCCCTCAAATGAAGCCATCTCAGCTAGGAAGCAAGTTGTATTAGAGATTTATCAGACTGTGTTAAGCTGCTGTCTGCATTGTAATTAATTCTAATTTATCTTTTCCCACAGTAGAAAAAATGCAGTCTGTTTGCTATAGATAGCAAGTCATTGAGTCTACATCATACCGTCAGATTTTTTTCAAATACTTGATCCCTTTTACAACTGCGGTGGTGGTGCTGCGGTAGCGTTGCTGCCTCACAGTTAGATGTTGCCCGTTCGATTCTCAGTTTGAGCGTCTACTGTGTGACGACATGCGTGAATGGGCGTTCCTTCGTTGGAGGTTGTGCGTTAGGCCCGGCAAGCCAGCACGTAAAACTCTGCCAATCATTAACGGACCGGAGTTCCGCTGTGGCGACCCCTAACCGGGAAAAGCCGAAAGACACACACACACTCTTGATCTCTTTTACAAAGATGTTTACAGTTTGTTCATGTAACTTGTTTGGAATGCTTCAGGTTAATGTAACTTGTTTGAATGTTTTGTATCAAGGATGGCACAGAGTATGCTTCTTTGTGACGTTAGGCAATATAGCCTAGAAATGCAAGACTGTATGTAAGTTGTGTACAGTAGTCATTCAGCTCTGTAGTGAAAGTAGGTTGAAATATAATTTTTGAGGCAAGCACACAAGTACATGACAGGATTTATTTTGACACATGCAAATTTGTAAAGGCAGTGATATTGGAAAACAGGCCTTCAATCTCAAATTTAAGTACCACAATTATAATAAAAATATAATAAGTTGTTATAGCTCCTCCTGTGTTAACAGTTTGTGAGGATGCATTTTTGCAGCCAGTATTTTACGACTTCCCGTCCTTTTGCCACCTATAAGTTTGATAGATGATATCAGAACGTTACACCCAAAAAATTCCTTTTATGTGTTTCATTTATTTAAACTGCCTCTAAGAAGTGCTTATGACATTACTAATACTGTTTCTGGAGCACCAGATTTTGAGTAAGTGTTAAGAATTGCTTGGCTTCATTGTTAGTGTCCTACAGATCTCATTGCTGACGTCCTTTATGCTCCATTAGATAAGGGGTTGCTCTTAAATTCTTCCTCTGCTGAGGTGTTTTGAAAGGATTACATAGGAAAAAACATTTCCTTTATTTTCTTCTCTAATAGTAAATTAAAACATGAATCTTTCTCCTTGTCGTGAATTAAAAAAAGCTTTCTAGCAAAGCAGTTACATTTTCCATAAAATAATGCAGGGAGCTCCAGTAAGATAGCAAGTTACTCCCTTGATCTTAGACTTGCTAACTAATCAGTCTTAATATATCATCCTTCTTACGTATTCCCCTCCACTCCATAGCAATATTCTATGGTTTCCCCAAAACTATTTCTCCAAAGGATTTCAGATTCCTGGCTATTGAGACTCTATAAAAATGACTACATTTGTGCATTTACTAGTTCATTCTCAGTTTGTTAATCCAAAACTGTCTGTCCAAAGGATTTTAGATTCCTTGGTATTGAGAATCTGTAAAATTACATTTGTACATTTTCTAGTCACTACTCATTTTATTATTCCACATATATCTCACATTATTTGTGAACCATGTCCAACTGTTATCCCAGATGTCTGACATTATTTGTGAACCATATCCAACAGGAGGAAAGTCCAGTACTTCTACAACTAACAAGACATTTTAAAAGTGTCATACGTTAAAGGGACAATCCCAGGGATTTTTTGTTTTGATTCAGCCTTTGTTTACATTTCAGGTTTGCCTTTCTGAGCATGCTCACCTTTGGCTGAGGGGGGTGGGGGAAGAGTGCCTGCAGGAATGTTCAAAGGTGTTAACCAAATTCCATCTCAAATTGCAGTTCTACTGACAACAGCTCTCCTTGTGAGCCATTCATTAGTTTAATCTGTGCATTTTCCATTGAGAAAAGTAACCTTTCAGGCATTTAATGACCGGACTACTGCTGTTGCTGCTATAGAAAGCACAGCAGTAATGCAATACTTTTAAAAGGGCATTATTTTGTTTCTAAAGTCAGTTGCTTGCTAGAGTACTTTGTTTATCTTTTAGTGCAGTGTAAGTCACATATTCACACAGAGGCACAATTTTCAGAGAAACTTGTTAACGTACTGTAGGACAGATGTCACAGACTTCATTGTGGGATGGTTATTATTAGGAACTGCTAAGAGTTTGCCATTTGTCTTTTGTATTTCCCTTCCCCCACCCTTAGGCTATTACATTAGTAGTTGATCTAGTCACACTGTGATCTGCAGCCTTTGCAGTACTGAAATGACATCTTTAGTATGTGCTTGCTTTTGTAAAACTTGGTGGAATGATTATCCCAGTCTTGGCAGTGGTATTTTTTTGTTTGTTTTTGTTACTTGCTTGTTACTACATGCTTTTTTCCCTTCCCTGGTAATTATTTTTCATATGTTCAGAAATAG
Source organism: Protopterus annectens (assembly GCF_019279795.1). NCBI lineage: Eukaryota > Metazoa > Chordata > Ceratodontiformes > Protopteridae > Protopterus > Protopterus annectens. Next base: position 12,783 of record NW_025050929.1, read on the forward strand.
TGTTGCTTATTAGTGCATGCACTCATGCA
>NW_025050930.1:0-13781 GCF_019279795.1 Protopterus annectens
GCCTATGAACTAGACCATTGGACAGCCACCCTGTTTTACTGAAACAATGGCAGGATTTAAATATAGAATTAGGCTTTAACTATATGAAATTATTAATACAGTATTTTCAACCTTTAGAGATAGACCTACGTAAAAAGGTTGATGCTGCGTATAAAGACTTAATTGAGCGATTTACTTCTGACTTTTTGTTTAAATAGACTACACAATATTTGTATGCAAGTGAGTGCTTTTGGTGGAAGGTTGAAACATACCAAGCAACGGAAGCTATTAAGAGATCACACAGATTTTCTGCGGGGCCAGGTGTTCGTTTGGCCCAGAGCGCATACTACCGGCACCAGTAATGAAGCTGTCGCTTTTAGAATACCTTTGGCATCTACAAATAATGCAAACCCGAGTTTGGGGGTTCAGTTATCATCTGGTTTGCCTCTACCCAATACTTCTAATCTGGCAGGAGACAATGAGCCTCCATTAGCATCGCCTCCAGACGCTTGCTGTAACATTAATTCTTTGGGAACTGACACACCCCCACCCAACCAACAAGCGTTTAATAATCAAATTGCATCTGCCCTTGGCGCTAAACCAAAAGTTTCTGGTATAGATAATGCACGTTTTTTGCCATATCCAGTAAAGCAAACTCTCCAAAACAGAGGACGCTCAAACAGCAGAGGTCCACGGAGAAAGTCATCGGGGGAAAGGTTCGGGCAAGCAAGAAGAACGAGACATTGACTAATTTGGTGTTCAATTTTTCTGATATTGTATTGGATACATCACATATCAGTCTATTGAATAGAGGACTTAATTTTATTCCAGCTAGTCTTGGTACTCTTAGTGAGACTCTCATTGACTTGAGACTTTTTTGCCGCCTTGTCTCTCTGAAATTATTTTTTGCAGATCAACCAGACAAGAGTGACAGTGTTGTGAAGTTGTCTCAGTTCAAACATAAGAGCTGTTTTATGCCTGCTATGTCCTCCCATGTGGAGTGCTTTTTGAAATTATGTGAGAGTGATTTTTATGCTCTTTTTTTTCAAATAAGAATAAAAGGGCGGCATTTTACAATCTAACCTCATCGGAATACAAGTCTCTTAATGATCTTAAATGCAGTAGGGATGTTACTTTCAAACCTGCTGATAAAGGTGTGTGTGGGGGTGGTAGTGTTGAATACATTGGATTACAATGCAAATATGTTTTCAATGCTAACTGATCATGATACATATAAGGAAATTGATCCAAATGAGGTTAACACTATTATTTACAATATACATGATGCTTTGTATGATTTGTTAATGTGTAGACAGATTAGTCAAGAGATTTACGAATATTTTTATATTGAACATCCTGTCACACCAGTAATTAAGGGACTGCCCAAGATTCACAAAGATATAGTCCCCATTCCAATGAGACCTATTGTCTCAGGGGACAACTGGGCGACTTATACCATCTCTTCCTTTATTGAGCATTTATTGAGACCTGTGGTTGATAAATTTCCATCCATTTTGAAAGACACTTACCATCTATTGGAGAGCTTAACAGATGTATCGCTTGATATTGATAAATATGAATACTTCCTCATTACTCTTGATGTAAAAAATTTATTTACATCTATACCGGATGATTTGGGTATACAATCAATTAGAGAATTGCTTGTAACTAAATCCACATATAGTAGAGATAGGAATGCTCTAATATGCCAATTACTTGAAATAGTACTTTACAATAATGTGTTTGTTTGGTGACAAGTGTTTTCTACAACAGTGGGGTGTAGCCATGGGCACACCCTGCGCTAATTCATACGCAATTTTAGTTGTTTTGGGAGAGGAATTATTTGTTCAACCACCATTTGTTCAAAAAGGTTAGATTATACAAACGTTTTGTTGATGACATCCTCATTGTCTGGGAAGGTTCCCAATTTGATTTTGATCAGTTTTTATTTTATCTGGAATCTACTACTTCTTTCCTTAGATTTACCATGGAAAGTTCCAAAACATCCATACCTTTTTTGGATGTGTCTCTTAAGATTAATGATTCTGGATGTATTGTTTCCTCGTTATACAGGAAACCTGTTTGGAAAAATGCCATTCTGAAATATGATAGTATACATCCCAGACATACATTTTCCGGTATTGTCAAAAGTCAGTTTGTGAGACTCACGAGACTTTGCAAAGAACAGCATTCCTAAATTATAGGGGCTGACCTAATGGAATCTCATTTTGTCAACAGGGGCTATGATTTAAATATGGTGAGAGATATCAGACGCAGGGTTTTGAGCCCATTTGAATCTGATATTATTGACAATAATGCAAATGCCAACGAGACTAAGGGTTATAGAGATCATTATAGAACATATAATTCTAGTAAATACATCAATTATACTATTAAATATACAAGTGACGTCAAGAGTTTACAGGGAGTGGTTCTTTGTAATGGAATTATGTCCTTCAAGGATGCATCTGCAGTCATCACATATGGGTTGTCCTGCCTCAGGCAGCCCTTCGGTCGGCCGGATTCCAAAGTCTGGGTCCGGCGTCGGCTGATGTCGCTCCTTCCCCGACGTCACAACACCTGGGGTATAAAAGCGTCAGCCGACACCATGTTCCTCAGTCGTTCTTGCCGCGTGGTGCCCGAAGCAGAAGCAGTTCGCAAGTGCCAGTCGGCCAGCTCCTGTAATTTCGCTATCCGAAGACTTCAAAAGCTAAGTACCCCATTGGGGACTCTTTCTTGCCTCAGCCGATGTCAGAAAAAGTTAATAATTGTTTAACTTGTGGGAAACAAATACCTCATAAGGATTTCCACTCTTATTGTCTTCCTTGGTTAGGCCCGGACCACGACGTCTCGGCCTGCTCTGCCTGCGCTTCTTTCAACCAGCGCACTCTTAGACGTCGGTTGGAGTTCGCAGAAGAGTTTTTTGGGGATAGTTTTGCCTACAAAATGCCGTCGGAAACCCCGGCATCGCATTTAATTAAGAAACGGAAAGACAAGGACCGACACGCGGCCCGCGGTTTCGGCTGAAACCGCGGCTAGGCCTACCGCGAGTGTCTCTGTTTCGGCTGATACAGAGTCCTTGGACCTTCCGAACCCTGAAATAATACAACAGACAGCCTCTGTCCCGGAGGCTCCTACCGAGTCGGTTACAGAATTGCCTTCCGAAACTGGTGTATTGGAATCTTCCGACACCATACCTTTAGATGAAGCTACACCAGCACGTGGTGCAGCCAGGCCTCCTGCATCCATGTCTATTAAGGCCTTCACCAGGGCTAAAGCTGCAAAACACGCTAAAACCATGCCTCCCAGATTTATTCCTCAGGGACCTTCTTCTAGTTCACAGATTTTAACTTTGGCAGAGGACCTGATCTCCCTTAATTAGGGGCTCTCAGCCTCATCCGGACAGGGGCTCCCAACCCCCTCTAGACAAAAGGCCCAGGATGGATCCCCCTGATCCCCTTTCCTCAGCGGAGGCCTCTGTTGGCTCGGATCACTCAGACTACCAGGAGGAGGCTTACTCGGCCTACGAGGTTTCGGATGCAGAGGAATCTATTCCCTCAGCCTCCCCTCCTGAAGAGCTTTCCTTTGGGGAGACCCTTCACACTATGAGAGAGCATTTCAAATGACAGGGCCAGGAATATTCAGATTCCAGGAAAAGACTAAGAACTTTTTCTTCATTTACCTCAGCGTAGACCTTTGGCTATTCCTCCTGTTTTAAATGTGATTGATGATGTATATTCTGACTCTAGTATGACCCCTGACACTCTGCCTCCGGCTCCTGTTAAGCCTGATAGGTATTGCAGGGTCCCGGACACACACAATTTTCTTTATAAGGCCCACTCTGCTGACACTGAAACTATTTCACAGGGCCCTAAAGGGGTTGCAGCTGTTTCCATTAAGAACCCACTCCCCTCTGCAAAGGAGTCCAGGGCATTAGAGAGATGGGGTAAAAAAGTGTATACTTCTGCCACTCTTGCTATGAGGGCATTAAATTGTCAATTTCACATGATACAGTATCAAGAGTATTTGTTAGAAGAAATGCATAAGAAATTGTCTTCTTCCGAACCCCTTGACCGTAAATCCCTTCAGGATCCGGTACATTATTCCCAGCAGGTTAGCAACCATTTCTTAGTGTGGTTATGATGCATTGGAAGCTTCATGTAGGTCAGCAATGACAGGTGTTGTCATACGCAGGCATGCTTGGCTGAAAGAACAATCTCTGCCAGAACATGTTAAAGCTAAGCTTTTGGATGCTCCACTGGAAAAACAAAAGTTATTTGGTTCCACTGCTCAAGACGTTCTAAAGAAATTTGAGGAAAAGGCAAAATCTGTACAAACAGTTAAAGATTTTCTTCGAGTCCAACCACCTAGATTTAGCAGAAACTGGCCTTCCAAGAATTGGTCCTTTCCGGACACAGAAAGATTTCAAAGGGGCAGAAACAGGCGTGCCAGAGGTAGAGGCCAAGCTAGGGGCTCCTACAGAGGCCGTCAATGGCAACCTCCAATCCAGACAGGCAGTTCAGGATCTGCAACTGCTGCACAAGGACAAACTCAATGACTCTGCTTTGACTCCGCCAACCAGGGCTCAATTAGAAGCACCTTTGGGCGGAAAGCTTTCTTTATTCTCACGAAATTGGCACAACATTACAAGAGACAAATGGACACTCCAAATAATAGACAACGGATAAAGGTTCCATTTCCACACATTGCCAAAAAGAAAAGGCATACCAGGCCTGCCACCAAAACAAAGGACTGAGGCTTTGAAACAAATCTCAAACCTACTTCAAATGAAAGCCATAGAAAGAGTTCCTATTTCAGAACAAGGCCAAGGATTTTACTCCAGACTATTCCTTGTTCCAAGAAAAGAGAATCAATGGAGACCTATTCTCGACTTGTCCGTACTGAATACTTATCTCATTGTGCCAAAATTCAAAATGCTGACTCTACAGCAACTCTTTCCCATGCTGGGCAAGGGGTCTTGGCTGGTTACTCTAGACCTCAAGGAGGCATACCTGCATGTCCCTATCAGACAAAGTTGCCGAAGATGCCTCAGATTTCTTGCAGGGTCAGAGCATTATCAATTCTCGGCATTGCCCTTTGGCGTATCTACTGCGCCCAGAGTATTCACGAAATGCCTGGCATCAGTAATAGCACACTGCAGACTCCAGGGGATTCAAATCTACCCATATCTGGACGACTGCCTTATACAAGCGGACAACCAACAAACTCTGATAAAGGACTTAAATTATGCCATCAATCTTCTACAGGCCTTGGGATATACAGTCAACATGCACAAATCAAGACTTGTTCCATCCCAAAGAATAACCTTTCTGGGTGCGGATCTAGATACAACCACCCAAATGGCTTATCTCACAGAAGAAAAACAAAGCCAACTACCGGATTACTTCAAGAATCTGACAAGACAAACTCAGCTGACTGCAAGGAAAATCCTGCAGGCCCTGGGTTACATGGCATCCTGTATTCTTTTGATTCCACAAGCAAGGCTACATATGAGAAAGCTACAGTGGTACCTAAGGATTTTATGGACTCAGCACAGTCACAGTTTGGAAACTTTAATCCCACTCATCCCATGCCTTCACAAGGAATTTCTGTGGTGGGCTCAGGCCAGCCAGTCCAACAGAGGGCTGCCCTTCACAAAGCCAAAAACCTCCCAAACTATTACAACAGACGCTTCAGACCTAGGTTGGGGAACACACATGGAGGGCAGAGCTATCCAAGGACAGTGGTCACGAAAGGAGCTGCACATGCACATAAATCAAAAAGAAATGCTAGCAGTGATGCATGCAATCGAGGCCTTCAAACTCTTTCTGCATCAAGGCCATCTACTAATAAGGACAGACAACACCACAGTTATGTGGTACATAAACAAGCAAGGAGGTACCCATTCTTACCCTCTGTGCAGGCTGGCAATGAATCTATGGGATCTTTCCTTGAAACTCAATATACAGCTACAAGCTCAGTTTGTGCCAGGGAAGGACAATATACTGGCGGACAGCTTAAGCAGAAATATCATGGATGCACACGGATGCTGCACCCAGACATTTTCCAACAGATAACACAATTTTGGGGGAGCCTGGACATAGATTTATTTGCATCCCCCCACAATCCTCAACTAAAGAAATTCTGCTCAAGGATATACCACCCACAAGCGTGGAAAGTGGACGCTCTCTCTTTCAGCTGGAGAAATCTAACAGTGTATGCATTCCCTCCTATTCCATTAATGACCAAGGTGTTACTGAAGATCAGGGCAGAGCAGCCAAAAGTGATCCTGATAGCTCCGGACTGGCCAAGACAGCACTGGTACCCACTGCTAAGGAGCTTGTCACGTACGAAGCCATGGCCCCTACCTCTATGGCCACTTCTACTGACACAGCACAGCTACAAAACTCTACATTCCAACCTGAAAACATTGCAACTAACAGCCTGGAGAATACCTTGACTCCTCTTCAGGATAAGCTATCCCAGAGAGTAAAGAATATCATTCTGGAAGCTCGCCGCCCTTCCACAAGGAAGGCATATTCAGCAAAATGGAAAAGATTTCTCATCTGGAACACCACAAAGGGCCTAGATGCGACAAAGATGAGCATGGCACATATCCTGGAATATTTGGCAGAAATGTTCCACAATGGACTCTTACTCTTCTATTAAGATTCATGCTTCAGCAATTTCAGCAGAGTACAATATTTATCCTCCTGTCTTTTCTCATCCTCTCCTAAGACGGTTTCTAACGGGAATCAAAAACATCAAACCTCCTAGGAAACCTCCTCTACCTGCTTGGGACCTTAACTACGTGTTGGAAAAACTAACATTGCCTCCATTTGAGCCAGCAGCATCTGCAGATCTACAGTACCTCTCATGGAAGACTGCATTCCTTCTGCAATAACCTTAGCAAGAAGAGTTTCGGAATTGCAGGCCCTGATGGCAGTCCAGCCCTTTATTATTTTCCATCAGGATAGAGTTTCATTAAGAACTAATCCTACTTTTATGCCAAAGGTGGTATCCAGGGTTTCATTGAATCAAGCTATTCACTTGCCTACCTTCTTCCCAAATCCACAAAACAAAGGGGAGAAACTGCTGCACACCCTGGACGTTCACAGACAGCTGCGCTACTACTTGGACAGAACTAAAGGTTTCAGAAAAACTGACCAGCTGCTGGTAGCATATGCTGCTGGTACTCAAGGAAAAGCAATTTCCAAACAGACAATTTCAAAATGGATAGGGAATTGCATCCGCTTTTGTTACTCATTTCATGGAAAGACTGTACCAGCTAACATTAGACCTCATTCTCGAGAGCCACAGCCACCTCCACAGCCTTTTAAGAGGGTGGCTACAAAAGACATTTTAGAAGCTGCCACATGGAGCTCCGTGCATACATTTGCCAAGCATTACAATTTACCTTTATATTCCAGATCCAGAGCAGGCTTTGCTTCGGCTGTCCTGCAGGGCATCTTAGCTACACCATCCCTTTCCTAGTACCTCCACCCCCAGATTGGCTATGGTATTCTACCCATATGTGATGACTGCAGATGCATCCTTGAAGGACATAGTACAGTTTTGTACCTACCATAAATGTAGATGTCCGATAGGTATGCATCTGCAGTCAGGTTTACCCTCCCTCCTTCCCCTCTGTGGTACTCCTAGGGTGCTTACCTCTCTATTAGCTAGCTGGGGGATCTATTATGGTGTATTTGTTTATTTATATATATATATTTTTTTTTTTTGCAAATGTTTGGATTTTTTACTGCATTTTTCCAAATTTAGCCTTCCTAGAGGGCACCTGGCATCTGGGGCAAGAAAAACTGAGGAACATGGCGTCGGCTGATGCTTTTATACCCCAGACGTTGTGACGTCGGGGAAGGAGCGACATCAGCCGACGCCGGACCCAGACTTTGGAATCTGGCCGACCGAAGGGCTGCCTGAGGCAGGACAACCCATATGTGATGACTGCAGATGCATACCTATCGGACATCTACATTTATGGTAGGTACAAAACTGTACTTTCTTACTATTGATCGAACCACCAAAGATTTATTGGGTGACAGACCTAGTTTTTTATATAGGAATTGTGACAATCTTAAAAGAATCTTATGTAATGATTGTGTCATGTTTACCCCATGAAGTCAGTCTGAGGGATTCAAGTTTTGGCACTTATCCTTGTAATCACTGCAGTAGATGCAGTTATATCACCACTGTTCAGGAATATTGCCATCCCTTCATGAAGTTTACATTTACCCCTAGATTTTTTGCAACGTGTGAAACAAAGAACTTGGTTTATCTTGCTACTTGCTCTGAATGTGAAGCCTTCTATGTGGGCTTGACGAAGAGAAGATTAAAAGATAGAATTTATAATCACGTGTACGACATTCGTAAGGGGAATGAACTTAATGCACTGACTAAACATACGATGGAACATTCCTCACATCATTCTTTCAGATTCAGAGTTTTACAGGTCATCACCATGAATCTGAGGGGTGGTGATAATGACAATAGACTAGCTCAGGCAGAGTTGAATTGGATATTGAGACGTGGTGCACATCTGTCACCAGGTCTCAACAACTATATATCTGTTAAGCCCATACTTGAAAACGGGAGATCTCAGAAGTAGTTTTTTACTTTGTCTGCCTGTCTTCTAGGTGGGGGTAGTATTGGGTTATTTATTCAAAATATTTTAAGGGATTTTTTATTCACTTATTTTAATTTAGTATTATGTTATCCAGGCATTTTATTAGATAAGCCCATGTATTTAAATTATGTTGAACATTCTGAACATAGCATGTACATGGGTTATGTAGTTTATATCTCGTAGTTTACACTTTGTATTTATATCATGTTAAAGATGTTCATAGGTTTTTGTGAACTGATCTTGTAATTCAACATTTTAGTAATTTTTGTATTTACATGTGATTGACACAGATTTCAGCTCACAGTTGTAGTAATGGAGGGTGTTGTTGTTTCTGTATTTATGTGTTTATTAATGTCAGCAGCGGGAGTTGCTTGACTTCACAGACTGCATTGTATTGTTAAGCTTTAGTTACTCTTGGAAATGCTTTCAGATGCATGATTGTATTCACTAATTGATAGTTAATTATCTTGATTTTCCCGCTTGTTTTTGTATTTAAGGTAAGGTTTTTGCATATATTTTTATCTGATGAAGCGTAGAGTATACTACGCGAAAGCACTCATCTATATTCTCATTTTTGTGGAATAAACTACTACCTTGTTTTACGAGTCTATGACTGTGCATCCAGATCGTGGTTAGACCTCCGTTTTTGTTTGTTTTATATATGTGTGTGTGTGTGTATGTATATATATATATATATATATATATATATATATATATATATATATATATATATATGTCTCTCCTAAGATTACGAGAGATGTAGCCACTTTAGTACATAGGAAGAGACAAAAGTTACAAAGGGATCTGCAACTGTACCAAAATCATACTGCTTATAGGCTCAGTTATGAAGGGTTCCAATAGAACCAGACAAATTTTAATAAGACTGGTCCAGTACGAACCGGTCCCACAAAAGCAAATGCAAGCAGCACCACCCCCACCACCAGGATTTAATAATGCTCAACATTTTGTGTTAAATGGGCAGCAAATTACCCCCGCCATTGTTGCTACACCCTCAGCAAGTAGTCCTGAATAACTTGCATTCTGCTCCCCCAACTGTTATGCCTTAGAACTTCACACCTATCCTGAATACAGATGTGAGTAGAGGCCTTTTTTATTACCACAGCCACTTATCAACCCAAACGTGGTGGCGACACCGACTGCAGATGTGAGAGGAGGGTGGAGAGGCGGGAAGGGGAATTGAAGAGGGAAGAACACTTAACAGATTCAACTTTGGAGAATGGACCTTGAAGATGAGAAGCGCAATGAAGACAGCTTATTAATAGACAGAGAACATTTTCTTTCTAATGCAGTGTTTAACCTGACAGACAAAAATATGTCTGAAGCACAGCTACAACTTTTATATTGAGGGTTCACATTTATACCCTAGCAGAGAGCAAGAATAACAGATACATTTTTAGATTTAAGACTGTTTCTAAGGAAACTAAACCTAAAAGTATATTTTTCGGACCACGATAATTCTTCAGGAAGTACAGCAAGTTCACACCTCGGTACAGGTGACAGTTTGTCAGGAGCAACCAGACAACAGAGTGGCAAACTTAAACAAACTAGTCTTTTCAACCCAATCCTTAACACAACCTAAGCTACCTTTCAGAATGTTTGTGAATTTGAACGGAGGGATTTATTAAGTCAACCCAGTAACAGTAAATGGTACAACATCTCAGCAAATGAGCAACCAGCTCTCATAGAATTATGCCGTGACAACAAACTAAGATTGATGAAAGCAAACAGGGCTGGTGCTTAGGGAGAATGAAAAATGCATCTCCAAGATAGAATATATGTTGGTGGATAATACCTTTTACAAGAAAGTTAACTTAACTGAAGTTATGAAACACTTCGCTAAGGTGGATAAGTTAGTGAAAAAATTAGAAAGAGAAAAACATCTAACCCTAGAAGAATACACCTTTCTGTCTGTAACTAACCCATGCTTAGGCAAAAGGTTTGGCATTCCTAAAATACATAAAAATACAATGGACCCGCCGTTTAGGCTAATTATTTCTAATAAACGAACAAAAACCGAGAACATCTCGGATCATCTTGACAGTGTGTTTAACCCGTTTGTTCAAGCTACAAAATTTTACATCAAGGATTCGTGGGACGTCCTTTAATGAGCTGCACAAATGCACACTTGATTTCTCAAAGTGAATTCTTGTAACGTTAGACATAGTAGCTCTGTATACAAACATCCCTCATGTAGAGGGTCTACAAGCTGTAGAACTATTCCTCAGCAAATATGCAGGTCTTCCAGAGGACAGAGTAGAAATGCTCATCTCACTTACTACCATTGTTTTAACAAATAATTTTTTTCACTTCAATGGGCAAATTTATCAGCAAGTAAAAGGTGTTGCCATGGGGTCTAAAGTGGCCCCAGCTTTTGCTAACTTAGTGCTAAGTACATGGGAAACAGAAACGCTGATAAATCTATCCCAATTTTGCAAAGTGCACCTTTACAGACGCTATATTGACAACATTTTTTTTTTCTGTGGGAAGGACCCGAATCTGAACTTGCTACCTTTTTACAGGAGTTAACAAACAGCCTACCCTGCCTGGATTTTGTGAGGTCAGACCACAGAACTAAGAACAACTTCCTGGATACAGAGATATCCATAGTAAATCCTGGATATACCCTCAGCTCTAATGTGTATCGTAAAGATACATACAGAAGTAATGTTCTTGACTTCTGCAGTCAGCATCCGTTTTTCATGAAACGGAATGTGTTGAGAGGGCAGTTCATAAGGCTTTCAAGGATTATATCTGATAACAGCACATTTGTGAATGAATGTAAATTTTTATCCCTCATGTTTGAAAATAAGCCTTACCCTACACATCTCGTACATGAGGTCTTCACTTGAAGTCACGACACAAAGGCACAACAGACATAAACTGATTTTAAAGCATGGATTTATTTCCAGAAACGAGGGCAACACAAGTGACTCCACGGACAGGTACTGCAGCTACTTTCTACCTATTAGCAGGGATATGCAGTCCATCAGAGAAGTCCTACAAAAGAACTGGAACATTATTAAAGCTAACAAGGATCTTAGGACAATATTAGGACAGCAACCAGCGTTGACTATAACTCTCAGAATGTCCTTTGAAAAGGACTAGCCCTATTTTTGCTTTCAAACCCGTCAGAACGCTGAACCCAAATGTATGTTCACTTGTAACCAGTGTGTAACATGCCCACACATATTTACAGGTACCAGCTTTACATTCCAACATTGTGGTGTTCAAATTCAACGGGCACTTACTGTCACTCCATGATTTTGGTTTATGCTGCAACATGCAACTCATGCCCAGCTTTTTACGTGGGCAAAATTATCAGAAAATTATCTGATGGAATTAAAGAACATCTCTCAACTATCAGACGAACAGCCTACAGCAATGCCCTCGGCAAACACAGTACGACTTGCCCTAACTTTTCAGGTTTCAAGTTCATTGTTTTAGAAAAGTTAGGACAGTTTTTTGGAGACTGCGAAACATTGCTAGAATTAAAAGAGCTTCGTTGGCAATTACTTTTGGACTTGCAAACTCTTCCAGGTCTAAATGAAAATCTTAATGTTAAATGCGCATTGCGCTGGGCAGAAAAATGATCTGTCCTATTGGGTGGTATGCCACTGTTCACTTACAGTTACTGGTACTCTGATACTATATAATATTTTGATTGGTTACATCTATCCTAGGAGAACTTTCCGCATATCTACTTTGTATTAGTTGTAGCTATCACACGTTGATTTTTTACATTCTTACTTTGCATTGGTGAATTCTACAAGTGACAGCATATTACTCGTGCACAACTTTTTTACATGTCCTTATCTATCATATAAAAAACATCTGATTAGGACATAGTAAATCTATCGGCGATCATACGAACTGACAACAGCTGGCAAGCGCATTTCGACCCACCAGTACTTCTCAAGTTTTAGTTCAAGGGTTGGAGCAGATAGGACAGTTTTTGTGTGATTGAGATACCTTGCTAAAATTGAAGTTATGTACTTTACATTTAATTCTGTACTTAGAAAAAAATCCTCCAGGTACATATGTAAATCTTAATGTATATCACACACTGCGCTAGTCAACAAAAGAGCTTTCTTATTGAATGTTATGCTGCTAGTTAACTACACTTATTGGTATTTTGATACCATATAGTGCACGGATTGGTTGTAAGTTTCATTGGTGGATATCAGCAGAGCAAACTTATTATTGGTTATTATGGCAAGGGACATTACTGGTCCCTTACTAACACTGAATGTATCTCATAGGTTAAAAAACTACTGTTTGTATTACCATAGGTTTACAGCTGAATATTGGTTGACATCATGTTAATTATTTCAATTTTTTACTGTGTGCATAGTATTTAAACAGTGATTTCACTAAATTTTTTCAGTTCTGATAAATTTCCTAGAAACAATAAAGGAATGAAAGCGCTAAACAGTCCTGCCTCGGAGCCTTCTTGCTTCCAGTCTTTACGTTTTTTTAATACAGAGTTATAATTTTATTTACGAAAAGCCTTACTTTGTCATTTTTTTTAGTTTTATATTTTTATTACCTAGTCTATAGTACGGTTTTTGACTTGATTAGTTTTTTTAATACCGTAAATAAATAATGGAAGAAATGCCGATAGTGGGATCGGGCTCGAGTAGCCAATCATTACCAGAAAACGATGCTATGCCACAGGAATACAACAAGTTGTTAGAGGAATATATTGCCATCATGCATAGAGCAAAGGACATCCTGGGAAGATGCAATACTGTACAAAACAACGTGAGAGGATTCTCACCAAGTTTATTTTCTGGAGGAAACATTCCTGCCTCACAGACCTACCTCGCAGCACAGCCAGCAGCAACAGTCATTTGAATGACACAAGATCAACTGAGATCCCGGGTACCCAATTTTCCACCGGTTCAGCAGATGATGAGATATTAGTACAACTAGCCCAGGCGGCTAGTGAAAATGAAAGACGGGCACAGCAATTCACTAACATCACAGGTAATAGAAGCCCAACACCACCAACAATAATAAAGCACTAAATGGACACAGCCCTGGTATCCGCACTCACGGCAGCAACCACGGAAATAGTAGCCGTGCGCCCTCACTGCCTCAACAACGGGAACCCATAAATGGAGGGTTCATCCTACAG
>NW_025050931.1:0-14060 GCF_019279795.1 Protopterus annectens
CAAAGTGATTAGTAAGTGTTTTACTTTGGAACACACACACACACACACACACACAAATACACACACAGCTACCCAGGAAGAAAGCTGCGGAAACAGACTCTTTCTTGAGTGGGAAACATATTCAGTTGAATGACCACGTCACCCACTACAAAAACCCAAATGTTATGACATATGGCTTGGATGAAACTTATCCTAAACAGTCACCAAAAGATGGCCTGAAACATAGATTTTCAGCATGTGGGTAAATGTGCACCTTGAATTATGCAGTTGATACATTTGTGGCGTCTACATAAGAATATTGGACCCATTCCATTTCTGTTAAGGCCCAAAGGCATGGAATCTGAAATATTTATACTTGTTTCCTTTTACATATTCTAGTCAACTCAGTATGTGTTAAGGGAAGTTTGACCAAATCAGTTTGCTTATGAATTTCTTTAAGCTTGCCAGTATCATCTTTGACAATCTATTAGGAGTTACTGATGTTGAACCCAGGGAGTTAAACAATAGGTGACAGACAAGGTGTAAATGTCTGCATTTAACTTGATGAGGCACAAACTACACTGTTTTATACTGATCCTGAAAGAATGTCTTTAAACTGAATGAAAAGCTTAAGTGACAGACTGTTTAAAGTTTGTTTATACATTCATTCAATACATTTATTTTAATGTGTTGATTTTATGCATTGTCTGAGTCACTCGTATACTGAGACAAAGCTATCAGATTTTTTAAATAGTTGGGGCAGTCTGGCTAGTGGATAGATTTATGTTGCAGGTGATGCATGCCTATAGACTTTACTGCACATGACAACTCACTGATCACAGAAGATGGCTGGAGGAGAGCTTCATGCATTTTATATATTTTTATATATATATAAATATATATATATATATATATATATATATATATATATATATATATTACTGCGGTGGTGGTGCGGTAGCGTTGTCGCCTCACAGTAAGACCCTTTCCGGTTCGACTCTCAGCTGGAGCGTCTTTTGTGTGGAGACATGTGTGAATGGGCATACCTTCGTTGAAGGTTGTGCGTTAGGGCTGGCAACTCATGACGTAAAAATCAACTGCCAATCATTAGCGGACTGGAGTTCTGTGTATGCACCCTAACCGAAAAGCCGAAAGACACAACATATATATATATATATATATATATATATATATATATATATATATATATATATATATACATTAGGTTTTTTTTTTACTTTGTACACACTTTATAGCTGGTGAGTGTGGATATTTGAACCAGGATCAGTGGACTATGTGAAAGGGACACTTTGGAGCTGATTTGTGAAAACAAGCTGTCTAAAAGAAAAGAACTGTTCTAGCAGTTTAGAACCTCTGCTTATACCACACAGCTGCTGGATGTTATAGGTGATGTACTCTTTATGTCAGGAGGACTCTTATTGAGGGTTGGCACAGGGGTTGAGGGTTGGCATAATGGTTACGGTTTTTACCTCATATACAAGAAAGAGAAGTTATGTACTCACCATAACATTCCATCTGAGTACTTGTACTTCATTTGTCTTCAGCCTGTGGGTTTTGGATCCACATCAAATCTGACATGGCTGCATTTTCCAGCTATGTATCCAAGCTCCAAGCTTCTCCCCTTACCCATAATTCCCCCTGTCTCCCTTCTCCCTTCAGATCGAATTTGCTGCCTAAAAGGTACAAGACACCCACCCAACAGCACCTTATCATAATCATGAGTCACTACCGAATCCCGGGCCTAGACTGGGCCAAGGAGTAGACCTTACGATTTATATAAAGGTATTTGAAGACTGCAGAAAGATAAGGTCAGGGGGAAGTAACAGGGGAAAGGTTGAAGACAAATGAAGTAAAAATACTCAGAACGTTATGGTGAGTACATAACTTCTTTATCTGAAGTAGTTTACTTCATTTGGTCTTCAACCTGTGGGACAGAGTCCCCAGCTACTATAATATCCTGGGTGGCCCTCATGGAAGGATCTTCTTGCCTTCATGCCTTTCACAGTGTAGGCTCGAGCGATGCATTGGGAAATCCAGCGAGCAATACTTACCTTGGAAACTGGCTTGCCTAGGAAGGGTTTAGCATAAGACAGGAACAGCTGATCCGATTTACGAAAATATTTCGTCTTGCGCAAATAAAATCTCAATTGCCTATGAACATCAAACAGATGCAGCTTGTATTCCCCTTTGTTTTGGAAGTTAGGAGAAAAAATGGTAAACTGATAGTCTGATTAATATTAGTTTCCGATGCCACCTTAGGAAGGAAACATGGATTAGTGCACAGCAACACTCTGTCTTTGTGAAAGATTATGTAAGGCATTTTGATAGATAGATAGATCCTGAAGCTCTAACACTCATCTGGCAGAGGTAATGGCAACCAGAAAAGCCATTTTCCAGTAAAAAATTGCAAATCAACTGAAGCTGCGTGCTCAAAGGGTGCAGACACCAATGCCTGTAACACTAAGGTAAGATCCCACGGAGGTGTAGGGTCCTTAACCAGGGGTCTAAGAAGGAAGGCACCTTTTAAGAAAGGTCTTACAAAGTTTGGAAAAAGACAAAGAAGACATATTCACCCCAACATGAAAATTAGAAATAGCTGCCGGTTGTAGTTTAACTGTAGAGGAATTGGCTCCCTGATGAAAAATACTCGCCAGAAAATCTAAGACAGCCGAAAGAGGTGCACTAAAGGCATCCAAAGCCTGCTGAATGAACCATATGGAGAAACGTCTCCATTTACTATGATACACCATTCTAGTAGAGGATTTGTAAGCCACTACCAAAATAGACTTTACAGGGGATGACAATCTGGGAGTCCTAACAGTCATGGGAACTGGAGTAGCCAAGCCGTGAGCTTCAGACTGTCCAGATCTGGGTGAGGGATCCCTGAGAGATGAGAAAGACGATCCTGAACTGGATCCAACATCCATGGAGGAACTACCAGGTGAGATCACAGTAAGGGAAACCAAACCTGACGATGCCAGAATGGGGCATTGAGGATCACAGGGCTCCCCAGCCTTCAAGCTTTCTGAGGAAACTTTGACATGAGGGTAAGCAGAGGATAAGCATAAAGGAGACTGGGAGGCCAAGCATGCACCGGTGCATCTCTGGGAGCTTCCCTCTGCGGGAGTTCAGAGAGAAAAACTTGCTACATTTCGCTTTGGAAGGAGATGTGAGTAGATCGCAGCAAGGATGATCCCACCTTAGGAAATCTGTTCCAGTACTGAAGGATTCAGAGATCATTCGTAAGCCATCAGAATAGAGCTGCTGAGCCTGTCTGCTAGAATGTAAGCGAGCATTTTTTTCTTTGGGAGATGCTAATTTAAACAGTGCTATTGATGGCATTTCTTGATTTGGTTCCATTGCTGGAGAAATTTAAGTAGGCACTATGTATTTGATGTACTTCTTGTTTCCATGCCATGGTTCATATAGTGTAAAGCTTTGTATTATAGGCTTCATTTTTTACAGGTTGCTAGTTTTCCTGCACTGTGAGTGTGCAGCAATTTCTGTTTGTGTGTGTTTGTGTTAATGGATGAGTGCTATTTACATTGCTAACTGGCTATTTTTCATTGATTCCTTGGGAGTCTGGTTTTCTAGGAGGTTTACCATGTTCTTTTTGCTTTGCTCTGCAGGATTTTATCTCAGCTGTGAAGATGTGGTCATTGTTGAAGGTTTTATTGCACCTTATTAGGTAGCTTTTTTATATAATATTTATTGCGTTTTCCTGTTGTGTACATTTTTATGTAGGAGATCATTTAAATTATCTTTCATTACTTATGTCAAATCTTGAATTTGGAGTATATGTTGTAGGGATAAATAAGTATGACTGATGCATATGACACTACAGAGCCTGGGAATTATCACGCAGTTAGCCTGACGAGTCCGATATGTAAGGGTATGGAGCGCATCATGCTGGACCTAATTAACAAGGCTATAGGGAATCTTCAAGCTTTAGATCCCATGCAATTTGGTTTTGTGAAAGGTAGATCATGCCTGCTCAACCTGGTTGACTTCTTTGAGTCAGTCACCAGAGCTGTGGATGAGAGCAAGGCAGTTCTTATAGCCTACCTCGATCTGGCCAAGGCCTTTGATACCATTCCCCACTCAGGAATTACTGATAAACTCACCAAACTAGGCATCAACACCTATATCACTAGGTGGGTTGCAAATTGGCTTACAGAGAGAACCCTCAGTGTAAAAGTAGCAGACTCAAAGTCAGACTGCCGACCAGTCACGACTGGAGCCCCACAGGGATCTGTCCTGAGTCCTCTCCTGTTTGGCATCTACTTCTCAGAAGTCCATGCCAACACGGAGGGACTCTGGCTGACCAAGTTCTCAGATGACTGCAAGCTGGGAGCCATTATTAACTTCCTAAGTGATGTAGAGATCCTACAGAAAGGCCTCACTGAGACCAATGACTGGTGTTGAAAACATTTTAAGGAGAAGTGTAATAATATGAGGCAAAATCAGGGATAATTGAGCAGTATGAAGTAGTTAATGACCAGTAATATTGCTTTCATATTTCTTCAGTCTGATGATTTTTGTTGTGGTGTGGGTGGCCAGTTAATTCCACAGATTTCCTCATCTAGGTGTAATTTTTCCTACTTTTTCATTTGGGTAGTTGTTGCAATCACAAGTTGTATATCATAATATATTATATTATATCATATTGTATCATATCATATCATACTGCAATATTATATTATATTATATTATATTATATTATATTATATTATATTATATTATATTATATATTAGTGGGGTGTCGGCAGAAGCAACATTTGTAAGAACAAGGTTAAGCATGATATTTGTTTACTGAAGTCTGACTAACGTTTAGTCAGTTTAATGAGGTAGGTGTCGATTTTTATTGGAGGCCTAGGGAGAAACGTTTTACAGTATTTCAAAACATTTTGAAAATGATTTTAATAGGCTCAAAAATAAAGCAAAGCATCTACAGTTTAAATAATCATACCAAATTGGACATAATGTGACAAAATTAGTTAAAACAAATATGACATATAGCAATAATGTAATTGTTAGAGAAATTTTAGACATGTTTTAGAAGTTAAGAGTAAACTAGTATAATACATACAGAAATTGCAATATGCAGTTGGAGAAAAATAAATTATTACATATCTAGAGAAAGTTAGGAAGTGAGTGAAAAGGGAGAGTAAGGAGGTGTAAGGTATGAGTAGGAACTTGTTCATATTTAGGAATATCATTATCCTGAGGCTGAGCAAATACAGAGACAGATTTTGTCTAAGAACTATTTCAGAATGGTTTTGAAGGACTGGAGGGGGTATTCATCTGATGGATATAGGTAAGGAGTCCCAAGCTTTAGTAACATGGTATAAATATAGATCATGCCCTGCAGATTTGGTAGGGTTGTAGACAGAAATGTTTTTCTTCACTGGATCATAGTGATGGAGTACGAACACAGTTGTATATAGAATGATATTTAGTGCTAGACAAGCAGATGATTGTTGGCTAATGTTGTAGGTGGGAAGAAGCTATGTATACGTCAAGGTTTGAAGGTGGAAGTGGACATACTGATATATGGCTATTGGGCAGGGTTATTAGATGTGGGAATCCTTGGTTAGGAATATTATACAATCTATGAAATAAGAGATGAATTTTTTCACAGGTTTGAAGGATGAGTTTTTGGGAGAGGGAGTTAGGGTTGAATTTTTCTCCAGGATGCAAGATTCCTTTATTAGATGAATGGGATTTTTTAGAATTGTATTAGGTATTGTTCAAACTGTTATTCTAGTACAGTTTTTTGCCTTCATTTATTTGCTTTCTTATTACAGATGTGGAGCATTCTGAAGTTTGAGATATTTTGATGTTTTGTATGTCTTGTATGTCTTCCATTCTTTCCGCAGTTTTATTTATCCTGCATTAGAATGCTACTCTTTTTGGATAACCAAATTTCATTATTCGTTTTTCCTCTCTTCCTTCTAGAAGTTGTAAGGCTATTTAGGAAAGTTGCATTGAGTTCATTTAAAGCTTCATGTAAGGGTATGTTTTTTTTGGATATTCCAGTTAAAAGATAATAGGGTAGTTGCACAGGTCTGGATTAAACGTGGACAGGTTGCATGTTGTTTTATAAACATGCCATTTAAGTGGATGTGTCAGGTGTATGGGTTAATTTCGCCAAATCTTTTGGGTTTCTAATACCGTTATGGGAATGGATCCCGTTCCTAAGTCAGGGTATTGGTAAAGGTCATGAAATTAGTAATTGCTTCAATCTTTGTTATCCATAGGTGCTCTTTGTAGCAGCCACGCTAGGCCTGGAATTCATTCCTGCAATTCATATGAAGTTACATTTATCGGTAGCATATCTAAAAATAGCTGTAGGGTTTTTTTTTATTCAACCCATTGCTCCTACTACTACTATTGGAACTGTCTGGGCATTTTCTACCACACTGCTCTCATTTCTGCCTGCAAATCTTGACAGTTTATTACTTTGTGTCTTGCTGTATGTAAGACACTGTAATGGCAATGTGTAGCAATTTCAATGATCAATGCTACTTTTGTGTTTTTTAATGAACCACTATAACTGGTGTTCTCACATCTACTTTTCCAGACTGTTGGTAATGGCTGATCCTATCTGATGTGTTCTGTATAATACTTTATGGCTCATGCTCCCAGTGCTTCTCAGTTACTTCTGTATTGTGGTGTTTGCACAATTCTCAGTGGAATAATCTTGCCACACTATTGTGTCTTTCCATGTATAGGCCCTCTGCCATAAGCGTATCACACCCAATACACACAATAGAGTGGCAACAAGGCATACAACTTTCTAATTCTTTTTTATTTTTTTTATTTTTTTTTTTTACAGAACCTGCATTTGTCTCGTTCTCCCACATGTTCAATGCACTTTGTAAACTAATGTGTATGTAGTCCACTATCCTGGGCTCCTGTTATTAACCTTTCATCGTCTGGATTCAACTCATGTCCCTTTATCCATTCCTGTGTCAAATCCTTATCAACATGAGGTTGTTCCAGGAGATCATTATACTTCTTACTATATTTATGGCTTTTCCGCATTTTATCTTCTCATCTGATCCTTCTTACATTCTTTACTTTGTTTTATCACACATTCATTTACTGTATGATTTTTGTCAACTTCTGGTTTGATTTCCATTCTTGCTTGCCAGCTGAATAATTCTACTGAACTAAGTGGAGTGGTCATCTTAGACTTCATCTCCTCATGTTTTAAAGCTTTCAGTAGTGTTTATATCTGATGAGAACAGCAGATATGTATGGAGTCCCACGGCTACAGATCTATACATGTAATCAGTTTCTAGGAGGCTTATACCTCCTTCATGGCATGAAATATGTAATCTTGGTATAGACTGTTATTTATATTTTACTTGTTAAACATGAAGCATTTTTATTGTTTTTCTGTCCAAATGACTCAATATATTTTGGGAACAGCCAATCATAACAAAACTGGTAAGTTAATGCAAGATGGGTATATCTCTTTGTAGCTTGGACTTTATTCCTAGATGTCAAGGTTATTTTGTTTTCTTTTTTATTAAGAAGAAACATCTTTTTTAAATTATCACTTATAACATAGACAGACATTTATATACATGGAAACAAATCACATTGACATATTTTAGTTGCAAGCATTATACATCACCTATACTCTATCCAATCATTGTCAGTCAAACATTACATAGCTCATTCAAATCTTGCCTTGTTTTAAACCTCACTCCTCCTCCAAAACATTATTCAGCATGTATTGCTCCCACAATTCTCATTTTTAAATCTCCCATCTCATTACACTCCCAAAAATATATATTCCCAATTGCCTATTTCTTCTCCATCACACCTCCAACATTTGATATCTGCCAGTCTCCAAAAGCAGAGCTTTCTTTGGCTCGACAGTGGTCCGACATATCCCTCTTTGAGGGCCTCCTGAGACTTACATTGCTGGGTATTCTGACCCATCAGTGAGGAAGAATGAAAAGGACAACATCAGATAAAGAAGTTATGCACTCACCATAATGTTCCATCTGTGTTGTCCATTTTCATTCTTCATCACCTTCCCTCCCAGCCATCCCCGGGCTTATTATTCCTAGAAGGATTTTGGATGATATAAAAGCTTTCATGTTCCATGTTTCAGCCTTAATTTTTTTCTTTATCTGTCTTGTCTTTTAAGTCAGGAGGCAGTAGGCAGCAAAGTTGACCTGAGGACTTAGATACACTGTAGTGCATTATGGGAAGAGAGAGGCACTTGAGAGTAGGATCCAAAGTCTAGAAAATGTGGCTGAGCCTGATCTGAGACCCGTCAATGAGGAAGAATGAAAATTGACAACGCAGATGGAACATTCGGGTGAGTAAATAACTTTTTTTCTAAAATGGAAGCTTTCTTTCCCCAAAGGGAACTTGTTTGCCCAGCAAAAAAGGCAGCAAAAGCCGACCATCCATCCTCATAAGCCTCAGAACAGTTTGCTGTTTGGTCACATGAAAGCTCTGAAGGGGTTAGTGCCAAAACCTCTGTTTGTAGTCAGTTCATTTGAATCTGACTGATGGCTTAGACCCATGGAATGTACCCTGAAGCTTTGGAAGCTGTCCAATTGGTATATCCTAGGCAAGATATAAACCATATAGTTAAGGCTACTGCAGCAGTGATCAATATGATGAACATAAATGTATTCTTTAACTTTCAGGATTTTAAACTGTCACATTCATATGCATGAAGTTTTTTTCTTGTAACTTTTTGGAATGTGGAGAAGTTTATGATTAACCTTCCTTCTTCTGAGTAAAAGAATTCATTAAATGCATCTGTGATATCAACTTCTCCAGTGACTAAGGATATTTTAAAATGTACTTATGATGTTGCTGAGTGCATCCAGATCACTTTTGTGGAAATTTGCTTGGCTTCACTCTTAATGTTCCTGATGTTTAATTTGAGATTTTACACTGTTAGAAACAAAGAGACTTTTGTTTGGTGTGTTTGGTCTCTTTGCAGCAGAGGTATTTATGGCAAAATTAATTCTTGAACTGATTCAGGTTTCCCATCAGGGAAAAAACTGAACAGAAACAAATTAAACCTACCCAAGTGAGGGACTATGCCCCCCACAACCCCCTAACTACATATATCAACTCTGAGATCACACTGCACTGGAGAAAAGGGCAAAGTTCACCCTGGTGGCTATGTGGTTCATTTACCAAGGAATGAAGTTTGGTAGTCCATGCTTTCGACAGAATGGTAGTTTGCTGAAGTGGAGTTGGGTGTTTCAGATTTGAAGAACTGTTACTTCGGTGAGTACAAGTAGACCCATGTGTATATATACACACACACACACACACACACACACACACACACACACACACACACACACAAACATATATATATATATATATATATATATATATATATATATATATATATATAGGTTTACTATTAAAATGTTGAACCTTAAAATAAAAATGATACTTAACAGTGAATTGTTTTGCCGAAAGTACACATAACCTAATGGCCCTAATGTTGAAAATCAGCCGTTAATGCCAAAATTGTCAACAACGATTTTATTTATTAAGGGGGAAAAAAAACTATCCAAAGCCACATGGTCCTATGTGAAAGAGTAATTGCCCCCCCTTATTAAATCACGAAGTGATTGTGGTTAATCACATTTTTAGGAAAGCTGAGTTCAATTTCACTAGCCACACCCAGGCCTGATTACTACCAGACCTGTTGAATCAAGCGATCATTTAAGTAGAACCTGTCAAAATGAAGTAGGCCAAAAAATCCCAAAAAGGAAGACATAATGCCGCGATCTGAAGAAATTGCAGAACAGATGAGAAACAAAGTAATTGACATCTATCAGTCTGGAAAAGGTTACAAAGCCCTTTCTAAAGTTTTGGATTTTTAAGGGGGGTTTATTTTTTCCCCTTTTTATGAAAAAAATTTGTTTTCTCCAAAAAGGGAATTTCTTTTTGCGGGAAACCCCAAAAAGGGAAATTCCCCCTTTGGGGCCCCCCAAAATTTTTTGGTTTCTCCCAAAGGAAAAGGGGGGCCCAACAAATTTTTGGGGGTTTTTTTTAAAAAATTTAAATTTTTTTTGGGGGGTTTTTTCCCCCCCCCCCCCCCCAAACCCCTTTAATTTAGAAATTTTTAAAAAAAAATTTATTTTTTTTTTTTTTTACTTTTTGAAAAAAAAGGGGGGTTTAAAAAAATTTTTTAAAAAAACCCCCCCAAAAATTTTAAAATGATTTGGGAAAGGGAAATTCCCGGGTTTTAAAAAAACCCCCAAAAAGGGGGTTTTTTTTAAATGAAATCCAAAAGTTTAAGCCTTTAAAAGGAAAAAACCCTGTTTTGGGCAAAAACCAAAAAACACCCCCCACTAAAAAAATTTTTTTTAAAAAAAAATTATATTAAAAATTAAAAAATTTTAAATTTTTAAAAAATTTTAAAAACCAAGGAAAATGAAAACAGTGTTAACCCCAAAATGAAAAAAAATTTTAAAAGGGAAAAACCCAAAAATTACAGGCCAGGAAAGAGAAAAAAATTTTAAGTAATTTTTAAATTTTAGGAAACTGGTTAAACTGCCAACCCGGGCCCCGATTCCCCAACCTGTTAAACAAAGACTTTTAAATGCCTGTAAAAATGGTAGGAAAAAAGCCCCGGAAAAATCTGGGATCAAAGAAATTGAACGGGGAAAAAAATTTAATTACATCAAAGGGGAAAAGGGTTACAAACCCATTTCAAAGGGGACCCCGGGAACCCAAGGTGGGATTATCCCTGGAGCTGCGGGGTGCCTTCCCCGGATGGCCCCTCTTTTTTCCCCCCCAAAGATCGCCATACCCAAATAAAAAAAAGAACCCGCAACATTGGAAACTAAGGCCTATTTTGTTAAGGCATTTTCAAAAAAAGAAAAAAGAGGGGAAAAAAGGGATGTGGAGGCCGGGCAAAACCACTTGCCCAAAAAGAAATGGTTTTCTTTTTTTAAAAATTTTTATGTGAAAAATTTTTTGGGGAAAAATTTTTGGGACAAAAAATTAACTTTTGGGGGGGGGCCCCCTTCATTAGGAAAAGTAAAGCATTTGAAAAGCCAGCCAAAATAGGGGGGGGGTTTATTCTGGGGTTTTTTTGTGTTCTTTTGGGAAATTTTATTTAAACCCTGAATTTGTTTCCCAAAAACCCGGGGAAAATTTTATGTTTGTGACTAACTAAGAAAGGGGTTTGAAAGGGGAAATTAAAAAACCCAAATCCCCTTTGATGGTTAAAAAAAAAATTTAATTTTGGAGGGGCCTTTCAAATCCAATTGAATAATGAATGCTTGCATATTAAAAGGCGGTTCTTTGCTCTGAAACCCTCCAATATGGCTGAATTAAAACAATTCTGCAAAGAAGTTTGGGACAAAATTCCTCAACAGCATGTGAAAGACTCATTGCCAGTTATGCAAATGCTTGATTCAGTTGTTGCTCAAGGGTCAAACCAGTTATTAGGTTTAGGAGCAATTACTTTTTACATAGGGCCATTGGGTTTTGGATAGTTTTTCCTTTACTAAATAAAATCATCACTTAAAACTGCATTTTGATTTACTTGGGTTATCTTTGTCTAAAATTTATATTTGTTTGATTAAACTTTTGTGTTCATAAAAATAAGAAATAGGAAGTGGAAATACTTTTCCATTGCACTTTTATATATATATTGTGTGTGCTATATACATATGTGTGTTGTTTACAAATCCAGGAGTCCCTATGCCTGTACATTTGGTGTCATATATGATTCCCAGTTAATAGTGGGATAATTCAAGTCACCCATGTCTATCATAGTATGGGTGGTAAGTGTTTCCACTAAGTTTAAATATATGGTATGGGTTTCCTTGGTCTAATAGGGGGGATCTATAGCTTGTAAGGAAGTGGTATTGGATTTTGCCTGTGATGATTTTAATGTGGAGAAGCTGCAAGCCTTGTGTTATATTTGTTTTTGATGTAAATTGAGACGTCTCCACCTTTAGTCCCCATCTGTGTAGTGGATGATGTAAATGTATAGAGGCATTACAACCTTGCACTGTCAGTGTGCTCTACACAGCTTTAAACCGTATCACAGTGAATGTATAGACAATGGCATACTCTACGGTTAGTAGAGCTTCTGTGGAGTGAGGTTTTTATTAAGACTCCACGCATTGTGGAAACACCTTAGATTTTGGTTTTAATTTTGTTACTGAAGTAGCATTTTAGTCTGGCATTACCAAAAAAAAGCCACCGCGCGGGAGGAACAATTTTTTTAGCTTAATATTTCGAAAGCTATAAGGGAGGAGGTGTAGAGCATCCCTAAGTAACAGCAGCATGCACTGTTAACCATATCCTTCCATGCCAGACAACATTGCATCACCTTAGAATGAGACCTGCAAAAACCAAGCCAATTGTTAGTGTCAGCCTGCTTTCATTGGTGGCAGCACCCCATCCTGGAGAAGGCAAATGCTTGATGCCACGCTCATTCCCTGGAGACGGCCTCCCAGCTGCACCATGATGTCCCCTTTCATCTGCCTCCCAGGAGGCATCTCCAGTCATGTTCCATGGATTGCGAGGTCATACTGGTACACCTTGTGGGTCCAACACAACCTAAGTGTACCTGCACGGTGGACCCTGGCTCCTGATAAGCAACTGACCGTGGACTTTGTCTTTACCAGCCTGGTGAGAGGGACATCAGTGTATCTCACAATGGGGCCCATTGGCTAGAATGTTAGATTCTGTGGTGGTTTACCATATGGGGTTAGAGGTAGGCTCATGAGATCTGGCCAGGCTAAGGAATGGGGTTGTTTGAAAAGAGTGTGTATCCAGGTTGCTGCTGAAGGCAAAATATGCGTGTAATTTAATTTAGGAGGATCTTTGGGGTTTAGGTAGGTTGCATTTAAACGCCTGCTACATATGCGGGTTCATGTTTCTGCTTTAAATTGTGCGTGATCGGAGCAGTGTGTGTATTACTGATAAACTCATTGACATTAGAGTGCTTTTTGCGTGAGACTCGCCCATTGACATTGTATAAATATATCTCTCACATACCATATCAGTTTGTTTAAAAATTAACTTGTTGTATAAATATGGGGCAGTTTTCCACACCGTGATGCCCATATCCACCAGCCGGTATTAGGTGTAGTGGAAAGTTCATATCTGTGCAGCACAATTCTTTCATTGATTAGACAGTGGTAAACTGTATTTGCTTTGTTGAGTGCACCATTTTAATTGTAAAACAGTTTTTGCAAAAAGGACTGCACAACATTTTGTAAAAAGTTGAGGCTGACAAAAAACCCCCATGCCCCAAAGGAGGGGCCAGCTGTAGGCGCAGCACAATCTGTAAAAGGTGTCATCAATCTTTACCTCAGAATTTTGCACAACAGAAAATATTAGGAAATGCATTTCAGTGGTGCTATGCACCCAAAATACTTCCGATTTAGAAGGGATGAAATTAAAAAGTTTGAGAACAAATTAGATGTGTTCTTCCAAATTTAGGAGAGCTTGAGAGGTGTGCTTGTGTTGGACCTTTATGGTTTATAACCGAAAATTGATTGAATTTTTATCTAATAAATTAAATAATACACAAACAAATAAGCAAATATTTAGAAGGCAAGGCTTTAATAACAAGATAGAGTAGGATTAGTAATGTTCTATATCCTCACAGAAACCCATCTGTGACCCACCAGCTGTCTGTCATTTTGTGTTGTAACTAGTGGTGATGGTAGGTAAAAGATAAAATGATGTGCTAATAGCTTTTGTTTGTATTGCACAGGGACCAGTTTGCACACATTTAAAGATCACCACTTGTGAATGTCCTTCTTTGTCATTTAATAAGATTGCTTACTAAAGCTGAGGCAATTTGGATATGAATATGTTTTGTGAGTAAATGACTTAGACCTAAACTGGCTGAAAAAATGTAGTATGAACTAAAAACTGACCTAGGTAATACATTTTTATTATAATTTTTTTAATGCAGTACATAACACCCAAACTCCCATAGTAGTTTTTCCTGCTGATAGATATAAAAGGTCGAAATGAAACTGATTTCATAAAAAGACTGAAAGAAAATATATCTTTTTTTTGGG
>NW_025050932.1:0-13632 GCF_019279795.1 Protopterus annectens
CGAGAATGCCTTGGCAAAACATGTTCAAGAATGCCCTGTTACATCACAGTTTTAGTTTTCAAATCATAGATCAAGTACAGCACAATCCCAGAGGGGCCCATTGGGTTTAATGTTGGAATTTTCTGAACTTCTGTGGCAAATTAGATTATAATCGCTTACAGCCCACCAGGTCTACAAATGATATAGGAGTTCGTGTAGCCATGCATATTAAAATTAAAGAGTATTCAAAGATGAGTATTTTTACAAGAATAATGAAAATTCATAATTCGTATTAGGATTTGTAATCAACATGGCTTTTTATTGGATTTCATGAACTAAAAACATATGTGTTAATGCTGCCAACCAAGTTTTGTAAATGACATTAATAATATATATATTTATATCTATATCTATATATATATATATATATATACATACATATAGGCGGCATATATTTTGGCATGTAATTAGTTATTATGGTTTCATATATATTCAAAGTCACACTTTCTAGTCCTTAAACCTAATTAGTTCCACTTTCTTGAATTGATTTTATCATTCTAATATCATTTTATAGTTTCAAAATGGCTGCACTTTTTTAACATTTTTTTAATATTTTTAATACAATGAATTCAATATTTATTAGGAATTTTATATATTTTAAAAAATAAGGGACAATTTAGATTTTTAGATAATTTGATTGTGTAATCTAATACCATGTGATTCATTAATTGCACTTATAAGCCATTCTTTCATTGTGCATTTTGTCTGAGAAAGTTTTACTTACTAAAGTAAGATGAAAGTGCTTATGTTACAATGTTCATTCCAAATAAACGTGTTTTGTGGATTATATTGGAGCCAGCAGCTGATTTTATTGGTGCGGTATCTAATTTTTGCAAGTTTGTCTTATAGTTTCTACTGTGTTATACCTTAAACCTCCTGCAGAGGAGGCCATGGAGTATATGAAAATGACCCCATAAAGATGTACTTGCTTGAGTGGGCCTTTTTTGCAGTTTTTATTGATTGCTTTTTCTGTGTGATCTTTTTACCATTTGGTTTGGATTTTAATATAAATTTGGAGATGGGTAAAATAATTGTTTGCACCCAAAGTCCAAAGCAACATTTTGGTAGTTTAAACAAGTAATCTATAGCTTGTTGCAGAGCATTCTCCAAGTGTTATCTCATTTAAAGCCTTTTGATGTCAACTGGACTTGAACTATGAAACAGTACATTAAGAACATTATCAAACCAAAGTTAAAATGTACTGCAAATGGGAAGTGAAGGCTCAGACAATGGATAAGTGCTACTGAAGTTATTTTATATTTTATAAAAGGAAAGAGGTGCCTTTTGAATGGGGAGCTATATATATATATATATATATGTATCTGTTTCACTTTGTATACTGAAACCTCTGCATGCGGGTTCCCTTCACATGATCGACTTTTCTCAAAGTCGAAATTCATATGGCTGAGACCATATGATCGACTTTTGAAAAGCCGACCATGGGGACCCGCTATCTCCGTACAGTGCGGAATGGGAAAATTTCCCTCTTCCACACTGTAGTGCAATCTCGGAGTTGGTAAATTTTAAGTTACGGGGAGTGTGGGGGGGCGTAACCCCCCACGGGGGTGCAGGGGGGTGTAGCCCCCCCATTAACAGTTTTTAGGTAAGTGTTCATTGTGTTTTTTGTATTTACTTTACATGGTCGGCTTTCCAAAAGTCGATCATATGGTCTTGGCCATATGAAAGTCGACTTTGTGACAAGTCGACCATGTAAAGTAGACCCCTGTATACACATTTTATTTTATGACTACATATTTAATATTACTGAACTATGGCCATGACAGTACAGACTATATTGAACTGTCTTTGGTAGAAATATTTCCAGACAGAGGATGAAGAATAACTTATAAAGAAAGGTATGACATCTAGGTACAAGGAGGTCATCATCCCATTAATTTGGCATTCATCAGACCTATCACTGAGTACAATGCCCACTTTAGTATGTATCTAATTAGACATATCTCCTACAGGTGGAAAGTTCACAGAGGTTCCTCACTAAAAGAATACAGGGTGTAAGTAACATGTCCTATGCAGACCATGTCAAAGCCCTATCCCTGTATTCTGTTTCCTACAGGCTCTTGAGGGGAGATCTATGCCTTGCATAGAAGGCATTATCAGACCCCACTCTGATGGACCCCCTGTATATCTGCAAAACAAACAGCTCCAGAATTACCTGTTCTAAAGACTTAAACCTTCTCTGTGTGTAAATAGGACAAACTGGAAAGACAAATATGTATCTCAGGAACAGGCTCCCCATCCATGTGAAGCAGACTTCCTTCCTAACCCAATTCAAATGTAACTTGGACAAATGGATGGCTCATAGGTTCATAGGTAGGTACTAGGCTATCGGCCCAAGGGCCTATGTAAGCCTAGCCAGCAAGGTTCCCTGGCTTACGCTACCCAAGAAAGTTATTTTCCTGTGGCACTGTCAAGCAGAGACACAGAAGTGATCCCGGGGTGTATTTCCTATTTCCCATCCACTCATCAAGATTTTTCTTGAAGAGTGCTAATGAAGAACTTTGCTTGACATAGATGGGTAGCCTGTTCCAGAGTATGGGAAGTCTCTGGGACAGGAATCTATTCCTCCAGCATGTCCTGTTTATTGTGGTGACAAGGTTTAGGTCCCTACAGCATGTAGCTCGGAGGGATTGGGATTTCTTTAGATGTAGCATGTCCAACAGCTCTGGGTTTGACATAGTTTTATATGTTAGGCAGAGATCACCTTGGAGTAGGCGATATGCTATGAAGTAAAGCTGGAGTTTTTTGAGGCGGTCAGTGTAGGATATTTGTTTGAGGCCAGTAATCCTCTTTGTGAGGTTCTTCTGTGGCCTTACCAGCTGCTGCAGATGTCTTGTGAGGTACATTCCAAAAGTGGCGTTGTACTCTATAATGGGTATAATGAGTGTCGAGTAGAGGGGAAGAATGACCTCTTTTTTCCTGGATGAGAACCCTTTTATGATGAGGTGTGCCACGTAGAAGGACTTCCTAACTACTGTGGCGATGTGACTATCAAAGGAGAGACTACTGTCCACCTGGGTCCCAAGGTCTCTTATCACACATTCGGTGTTAAGTAGATTGCTGCCTATGTGGTAGTTCATGGGTACAGAGTTTTTACCAAAGGGGATGACACTGCACTTTTTGGCATTGAGCTTGAGGCCATGGCTCTGACACCAGGCATCTGTCTCAGAGAGGCCCTTCTGTAGGATGCCCACATCATTTGGGACTTGACTATGGCTCCTAGTTTGCAGTCATCTGTGAACTTCATTAGCCAGAGGCCTACTGTGTTGGCCTGTACTTCAGAGAAGTAGATACCAAACAGGAGAGGTCCCAGGATGGAACCCTGTGGTACTCCACTTGTCACTGCTTTGAGGTCAGATTTGGAGTCTGCAACTTTTACAGTGTGGGTTCTGTCAGTGAGCCAGTTGGCAACCCATCTTGTGACGTAGGGATTTATACCTAGTTTAGTGAGTTTAGCTATAATTCCAGAGTGGGGGATGGTGTCAAAAGCCTTGGCGAGGTCATGATAGGCTGTGTGAACCACCTTACCCTCATCTACAGCTTTGGTGACTGCCTCAAAGAAGTCAGTCAGGTTCAAGAGGCATGATCTGCCTTTCACAAACCCGAACTAGGTGGGATCCAGTGTTTGGAGGTTACCAATGTCTTTGTTTATGAGTTCCATGATGATACGTTCCATGGCCTTACAGAACAGGCTCATCAGGCTAATAGGTCGATAGTTTTTAGGATCAGTGGTGGCTCCCCCTTTGTGGAGTGGGATAACTGTTGCTGTGCACCATTCATTGGGCACAAAGCCTGATGCAAGGCTATTACTGAACATGGTGCTTAAGTGGGGAGCCAGTTCGTTCTGAAGTTCATGTAAAACGCAGCCTGGGATGTTGTCCAGTCCCATGGATACTGTGTTTTTGGCTTTAGAGAGTGCAGCTTTTACAAGCATAGTTGTGATTACAGGGACTCTGCATTCTTCCTGTATAGATATGGGCCCTTTAGGGGGTGAGGGGGGGTAAAGTTAGCACTGAACCTATCTGCCAGGATGTTGGCAATATCAGTTGGTTCTGTAATTTTCGCGCCTTTGTGCTGTAACTCAGGGCAGATCTGGGTGTTGGCATCGTGATTCTTGACATAGCTATAGAATGCTTTGTGGTTGTCCTTAGAATTAGTGGTGATTTTGTTTTCGTAGCTAACTTTGGAGGATCTTATAAAGGATCTCAGCTTTTTACTGAGGCTGACCAGGGAGCTCCTCCACCCATGGGATTTTACTCTCTTTGGCAACAGTTTCTTCCTTCTGTTGTACAGTTTGTTTTGATTGGCTTCCTTTTTTTTGGAGGATAGCATCTTGGTTCTGTTTGAGATAGCATGATCCATGCACTCGTGTAAGTGCTTATAGAGTGCATTTGTGTAGGATTCAGCAGTTGTAACTGTATTGTCCATCTGCATGGGTGTCATGAAGTTCACCACTTCTGTCTTAAGAAGCATGAAGTTGACTTTGGAGAAATATTTTTCTGTGGTTTCCTTAATGGGGGGTGGGGTTAGGATGTGGATATCAAGGGCGATAAGCTTATGGTCAGATCTGGTCAACGAGGAGTTGACTTCAAGTGTGGAACACCGTTCACTCAGGTTGGTAATGACTAGGTCTAGGATATTGTTGACCCTGGTGGGGGTGTGGATAAGTTGATCCAGGGCATTGGAGTTTATGAATTCCAGAAAGCGTTGAGCTAAGGAGTTGGTACATGAGTAGTTTTCCCAGTTAATGGTGGGGTAGTTGAAGTCGCCCATTATTAGGGTGTTTGGTTGAACCCTAATATTTTCCAGTACATCAAGAAAAGAGGAGTGGGAATCCTGGAGCATGGTGGGGGATCTGTAGCAAGCTACAATTTGGATTGCAGTTTTGCCCAAAGTTAGTTGCACTTGGATAACCTCGGATGCATTATGCTGAGCAACTAGCCTGGAGGTGTGGATATCCTTAATAAATACGGACACACCTCCGCCTTTGGTGTTTCGGTCCGGTTTACATGGCCGAAAAGTGTTGTATGAGTTATAGCCTGGTAGTGCAGGGGTGCTCTCTGGAGCCTTGAACCAGGTCTCAGTCACTGCACAGATAGCGATGTTCTCCATTTTAAGGAGTGCCTCGAGTGAGTGCATTTTGAGATTTAGACTTCTAGCATTGAGTAGCATTACCCTCAGTTTTTGCTTGCATGTTCCTGTTACGGTGGTGAATTTGTTATTTGAACCTTGCCTAAAAAAGACACTATAGGGGCAGTAAGAGCCTTAGCCAGTATCCAGAATTGCAGGGGCGACAGGTGCAGGCCATCTGTGGCAAAGCATCGTGGTCTGTCGACCATGTTATCCCAAGAAGATACTGGATCCCCTTTGAAGGACATTGTCCAGTGAATGGGGAACAGGAAAGGCCATGCATCTGTATGGTCTAACTGTATCAGTATCTTGAATCTGCATAGCCTGTCTCCACACTTCCATGTTAATGAGTATGACACATGCTACGAACATCCGGCAAGCTGCGGCAGGAAAATGCTAGAGTGCCCACCCAGATATGTGAAGGCAGCAGAAATGGGCTTTAAGCAGGCTGGAGTATGCTATAAATGGGGTGTTATGCTGCTGTCTCTATAGGTTCTGTATGGCTGACACAAGTGAAGGCTCCAGGTTTTATCCAGCATCACCCATAACAGAGAATGAATATGTCGAGGTTTACTACATATGGAATAACTACAAGTGTACAGGCACATTAGCCGCAGTACCTACACTTCCCTGCTAGATGGCGTTGAGGGATTTTGTTACAAAGGAAAGGGTGACATAGCTGAGATGTGTACCAGATGGGTATTGGGTAGGCACATTGGGTAGGATTTCAGACACATCAACATTACCTCATACTTCACAGAATCTAGTCCTTTCTATTTATAAACTTTCTTGACTGTGGGCCAGTTGCAGCCTTTATTGCTACATGAGTACAATCTATGGTGCCCAGTACCTGAAGGAGGTGGACAATGTCAAAGAAGTCATAGATGGTGTTAGCATTCTCTTGAGGTGCTTGAAAAGACCATACATGATCATTTCCAGATGCAAAAATTATTTTGAAAAAAAAAATGCTGAGTATTTTATAGGCAGACACCTGTGAAATTCCTAATATCTCACCAGATAGTCTCTGAAAGGTCCATGTAGCTAGCATGGAAACAGCTATGCATAACTTGGTATCCACAGGTATGGGAAAGCCATGCATTCCTACCAATTTCATGTGTTGGAGACACATATCGACCCTGAGCCACACATCTTACGATTTACTGTAATGTGAACAATAATCTCTAGATCTGTGAAGCTGTGATCACATACTGTTAATGGTACTGCTTACACTGATGCCAGATGAGGCCACATACAAACCAGCCGTAAATGCCCATCCTAACAATTAGAGTTGTGACTCTAAACATTTTTGCTACATGCAATCTTTAGCGTAGCTAGGGTGAGATGAGAGGGGCAACTTCTCTGGGTGCAAAGTACTGGGGGCAGAATCAGAAGTAAGCCAATCCTGATCTCTCTCAAATGCGATACTGGCTTTTAAAAGCCAGTATTGCATTTTCAGTTGGAAAACCAATGAACTGGCTGCTCACTAAGCCTCTCTGTATAAGATAAGATGGGTCTATATTATAAGATCAACTGTTGAAAACATCGAACACCATATGGTCGACACCATATGGACGATGTCTTCAAACATCGAACTTATAAAAGCAACAAAAAAAAAAAAAGAAAAAAGTACCCTAACGGGTTTAAGCAGGGGGGCATGCCCCCCTGCACCCCCCAACCCCCACTACTTAAATATACCAACTCCAAGACTGCAATACACATTCGATGTTGTGCACTTTCACTATTCTCGTGTCAACAATATCAGCTTCTATATTGTCGGCTTTCAAGGATATAATATAGACCCATATAAAACGTATATGCAGTAAACCAGATATTAAGTCACTATGGCTGTAAGGTACGAACTTTAATAAAGAAGATAAAAATGTAAGCGCTTTCACGATTTACAGATCACCTCATCAGCCTATCTAACATAACCATTAATCAGGTATTTAAACCATTAACAGCCAATCAAAACACAGCTTCATCATTCTAAAACACTCCAAACTTTTAAATACACAAAAAATTAGTAAAACATATATAAAGCAACATGTGCACTTTAACACTCATCAAAAAAAATATAAAAAATGTATAAAACAACTACTCAACCATCTAAAAAACACTAATTACTATCAGTGCAGAAAAATCAATGGGGCAGTGTTTGTGCACATAATGTTAGTTTTAGAGAGACACCAAAACAATGGATGAGGGTAAAATCATTCACACTGCCTACCTTGACCTGGCCAAAGCATTTGACACAATACCCCACTTGGGCATTGTTGACAAACTCAAGAGTTTAGGTATAAGCCCATATTGCACCCGGTGAGTAGCCAACTGGCTGACAGACAGGACCCAGAAAGTTAGAACTGGGGAGTCCATCTCTACAGAGGCCAGTCACAAGTGGAGTCCGTCAGGGATCAGTCCTTGGACTGCTCCTTTTTGGCATTTACTTCTCAGATGTCAAGGCCAGTGACAGTAGTCTCTGGCTGACTAAATTTGCAGATGATTGCAAATTAGAAGCTGTTATTAAATCTCACACTGACACAAATATTCTCCAAGAGGGGCTGATACAGACAAACAAATAGTGTCAGAGCCATGGACTAAAACTAAATGCCAATAAATGCATAATAGCATCCTTTGGGAAGTCATCCATCCCTGGTAAGTATCATATTGACAACACACCCCTTACAGTTGACCCAGTAGTCAGGGAATTAGGGACAAACATAGATTGTAATCTAGCCTTTGACCATCATGTGTCTACAGTGGTGAGGAAATAATTCTATGTTGCCAAACTTATAAACAAAGGTATGAGATCTAAATCAAAGGAAGTTTGTTCCACTGTATTCAGCATTCATCAGACATATCACTGAGTACAATGCCCCCTTTGGTATTTACTTAACCAGGTATATCAAACAACTGGAACATCCACAGAGGTTCCTCACTAAAAGAATACAAGGCGTAAGTAAAATCTCCTATGCAGACAGCCTCAAGGCCCTATCCCTGCATTGTGTCTCCTACAGGATTTTGCAAGGAGATCCATGCCTGACATACAGGGCATTGTCAGACCCCACTCTAATGGACCTCCTGCATATCCACAAAACAAACAGCACCAGAATTACCTGTTCTAAAGACTTAAACCTTGCCTGTGATATAAATAGGACCTGCAGGAGAGATCAGTATGTATCCCAGAGATTACCCAGAGTATGGAACAGGCTCCCCATCCATGTGAAGCACAGTTCCTCCCTAACCCAATTCAAGTGCAACTTGGACAATTGGATGGGAAACTGGAAATTCATCCCTGGTTTGTCGCCTATGTCTGTAATGGACACAGGTAACCTGTAAATGGTTCATCTCCCAGGTCCGTGCTTATACTTATCAAGGGTATCAGAACTTGTCAGAGATTTGGGATGCATAGCTAAGCTTAAAAAGGCCCTCGTGGTCATTAGCCTAGTAAACACCTATGAACATCATTAATCCCAGGTGGTCTATCTGCATTGAAATACACAGTCCATCTCTGTTCACATAATTCTGTTCTATTCTTTGGATCTCCACCTCTAATGTTTTCTCTAATTATTTCTAATACAAAAAATGTTAAAACTATGAAGTGACCCTTCTAATTCCACATGCCGTGCTAATGCATTCTTCTCCTTTGCATTCTCTATATCGCTAATATGTTCTAGTATACGCTCTCTTAGGGAGGGATTGCTTTTACCTACATAAAATACACTACATTTTTATTTATTTATTTATTAGCAGTTTGTTTGCCAGGATGGTCCATTGGGCCACAAGGACCCCCATTTTCAATGGAGTCCTGGGGAGAAAAGCTCCAGAAAAATACAAATTACATAATAAAAGCAAGTTATAAAAATACAAAGTACAGAAATATAGTAAATTGACATTTGAAGGAGCAAATTAGTGCAATGTAAATCAGAATTCTGTAGAAACAATCAAAAATATTTACAAAATATGTTGGTTCCTACAGTTGATTAATAGAAGTTATAAAACAACAGGAGGGTATTTACAGATATATTAGGTTCTAGAGAGTGACTTAAGTTAAGGGAGTTTATGTAGGATGGGAGCAGGAGCATTCCTACTGGGATGTTAGGTGTGAGTTAAGTAAGGTTTAGGAAGAGGAGAGGCTGCTAGTGGAATGGATGAGAGGTGGGAGTGACTTCCAGTGGCGTGCTAGAGAGAAGGCCAGTAGATGTTTGCCTGGTGGGTGGGCAGGTTTATGCAATTCTACCAGATTTTGGGAGTTAGATCTTAGAAGTCTATCTGGTAGGTGTATTTTAAAGGTGGAGGCAAGGGAGGGGCAGAGAGGGGGGCTGAAGATAAGTTTGGGTGCTTTGTAAGTTGAATATAGGTAAAGTAAGTGGGCAGCTCTAGCCAATTCAGTTGATAAAGGGCAGTACAGTGATGGGTAGAGGATCTGTAGCCTGTTGCAAATTTTGAAAATTTGTTGTAACAAGAGTAGAGTTTTGTCTTGAGGGAGGATTGCAGGTTAGTAAGGAGTGAGGCACCATATAGGAGGGATGGAATGAGGTGTTAGAGAGAACAAGCCTGGTGGAGGGAGAGCTGTAGTGATTGTGATGATAGAGCATGCCAAATTTCTTATGTGTTTTTTTTTTATAGTTACATGTATGCGGGTATCGAACTTTTGCTGATCATCAATGAGGACTCCTAGTAGTTTTGCACTGGATACAATTTCGAGAGGTGTATTATTTTGACTGGTGATAGAGAATATGTTTTTGTTTAGGATGGTAGGTTTAGAAGGGGTAAATATCATAAGTTTAGTTTTGGTTGCATTGAGTGCTAGGTGGTTATCTAGCATCCATTGTTCAGTAGAAGAAAAGGCATCTTGGGTTAATTTTATTACTGTGCAGATGGAGATGGCAGAACAGATTATTGCTGAGTCGTCAGCATATTGGATGAGGTTAGCATTAGGGATGTCCTGGTAAAAGTCGTTTATGAAAATATTAAATAGAAAGGGACCTAGAATTAAACACTGGGGCACACCTGTGGGAGTACTGAGGAAAGGGGAAGTAGCTTTTTTCCACTTGACTGTTTGTTGCCTGTTTGAGAGGTAACTGGTAAACCAGTTGAAAGAGGAGTGGGATAGATTTAGTTTAGAGAGCTTAATAAGGAGAAGGTTGTGAGAGATGGTGTCAAAGGCCTTGGAGCGGTCCAGGAGGAGGGTGGACACAAAACGGCTGGAGTTGCGGGCCTTGTTAGCAGTTTCTAGGAAGGAGAGGAGAGTGGTTGTAGTGCAATGGCTGGGCCTGAATCCATGTTGTGTGGGAGTTAGAAGGTGGTTATTTATGAGATAGGGTAAAAGTTGTAAGTGGATGCATTTTTTGAGAAGTTTAGAAATGGGGGATAAGATGGCGATGGGTTGAAAATTAGGGATATTGTTGTTGTTGCCCCCTTTGTAAAGTTGAATAATAAAGGCCTTTTTCCAGCATTGGGGAACATGGCCTTCTGTAATTGACTAATTTATTAGAATGCAGATGGGAAAGGCAATGGCTTCTGCCACTGTCTTTAGGAAGTAGGAGGGTATTTCATCAGGGGCATTGGAACATGGTTTCAAATTCTGAAGAAGTTTTTTTATGGTAGATATAGAAATGGGGTTCATGGAGAAAGGAGGAGGTTGGGAGGTGGAGATATTTGAGGAGGGAGGGATAGGTGGAGGTAGGAGTGAGGAAGCAGGATTGTTAGTGAAGGATGATGTTAGTTTGGCTATGGAATCAATAAAGAAAGAGTTAAATTGGGTATCTAAATCTAAGTCGAAAGCATTTGGATCAGGGCAGGGGTTTTCTTTTTTACCTGGATTGAGGAGAGAGGAGATTCCATCCCAGACTTTTTTTAGGGTTATTGTTATGGTTAGTTTGAAGTGTGGAAAAATAGGCTTTACGGTCTGAAATAATATTTTTTTTTTTACTTTGTTACGAAGTATTTTGTATTCATTGAGGGTGGTGATAGTTTTATTTTTGTGGCAAAGTTTCCAAGCTTTGTCTCGGAGTTGCATAATGACTAACGTATCTTTGGTTAACCAAGGGACGGAGTTACTTTTAATGAATTTTGTTTTCAGGGGGAGCAAAGGAGTCTAGCAAGTTAAGAAAGTTGTATTGAAATAAGTAACAGTATTTTGTAAGGATAGAGTTTTTAGTGGGTTCCAGTTTATTTGCTGTAACGAGTTTAAGAATGTGTTAGGGTTCAAGTTTTTCAGTGACTGAGTGGAGATATAGGTGTGAGATAGTTGTAAGGAGGAGGAAAGACGGTGGGCAAAAGTGAGAAAGTGGTCATCGAGTGGGCTGGGAAGAGTATCACTATCAGAGATGCAGTGAGGATGAGAAACTAGAATCCAGTCAAGGGTGCTTCCAGCTGAGAGGTCCTTGGAATGTCTGGTTGTTGAACTGATGAGCTGAGAGACGTTATAATGGTTTATATTTAGAGAGTTCGTGGGAGATTGAATACTGGCCCAGTTAATGTTAACATCATCCAAGATTATAGTCTCATTAGTGATGTTGGCAGAGAACCAGGAGAGAATATCTTTGAGGATTGGGACATTGTCTCCAGGAGAGCTATAAAAGGTGAATATGCAAATAAGTTTGATTGTTTACCTGAAGTAGGGCTGGGATTATAGGTTTATAGGTTCATACTAGGCTATCTGCCCTAGGGCATTTATAAGTCTAGCCAGAGTGTGTTTGGCTTTCGCCACCCATTTTAAATTAATTTTGCTATGCCCTTTTTCGAGGTTAGTATACTGTGCCTCTGTCTAACAGTGACACAGAAGTGATACCCGGGGTAAACCTACGATCTCCCATCCACTCATCAAGATTCCTCTTGAAGAGAGTCAATGAGGGACTCTGCCTAACCTGGACTGGGATTTTATTCCAGAGTGAAGGGAGCCTCTGGGTTATGAATCTGTCCCTCCAGCATGTTAGTTCTGCATTAGCAAATTGAGGAATAGGTTTGGTGTACGGGGTAACTAAGAGAGATGAGGAGTAAAGGAGATCGACTCCCCCCCCCTTTTTTGTGTGTTCTATCTTTTCTAATCATACAGTAGTTGGGTGGTATTAATTCTGAGTCTATTATATGGGGTTTAAGCCAGGTTTCGGAGATGGACAGAATGTCTGGCTGGTTGTAAAAAAGCCAGGCATGGAGGGTCAGGGATTTTATTACATATGCTCTGAGCATTTAGAGCTGTGAAATGGACGGATTTGCCAGTTGAGTGGGGAGAATGAGGTGAAGAGGTTGATTCATGAGGGGGAGAAGGGCCGGGGTTTGAGTGAATGTCCCCAGAGAGAAGGCTAGAGATAAATTGGTGAATCTGGAAAAAGAGGTATTTAGATTGCTTAGTATTTAGTTTGTAGGCTCAAAGCTTTAAGGGGGTAGTGCTAATAAGGATGGGAGCAGTGCTTTTGGGGTTAGGTATGAGTTTGTAGGGGAAGTGCATACCATTGTTGAAGAAGTAGAGGCTAGGGGATATGCAGGTGGAGGAGTGTGCAAGTTGTATGGAGGATGAAACAGTATGAAATGGGGGAGAGTGACTAGCATTGAGAGGTCTGGTGAGATAGTTTAGATAAGATAAGGTGATAAATAGTATTTGAGTTAGAATTAAGGCCATTTTGGTGAGCATGGCATTTGTTGAGGATATTAGGTGGGGGTGAGTTTGAAGTTGAGTAGGTATTGGGATGAGCTGTAACAAGTAGGTTAGATTTTGTGGAGTGGGAAGAGATGGGATATATTATAGTTATTGTTAATCCCATCTCTTTCCACTCATAGTCCTGAGAAATTGCCCCTTTAATGCATTCCTTGGTATGTGCCTAGGGTGCAAACTATTTTTGTGTAACAAAGAATTTTTCTTACTAGTTTTCCTAAATAAATCTGTCTATATGTCCCCTGGGTCTGTCCTTATAATAGTCATGTCCAAAAAATCAATTTGTTCTGTAGAATAACTTTAAAAAATGTGTACTGGTATGTAAATAATCTATAAACTGACATAATGATTCAATAGAACCACTCCATAGAAAAAAATATGTCATTGACAAAATGTGTATACCAAAGTATATATGTGCAGAATGTATTGTTTTGTAACACACAACTAAATTCCTTTTGTGTCAGCACCAGGTTGGTGCAGCTATTTGCACATGCAGTGTACATAGCTATGCCAACATTCTGCAGAAAAAAATCTTCCTTGAAGACAAAAATATTATTCTCTAGAATTATTTCTAATAATGCACATATTAACAAGAGTAAGCATCAGCATATTCTAATGATGGTGTAAGTAGCTGAATTACATGCTAAATAAGCAATCCATCATGGCAGAGCTATTCAGGAATGTATAATGTGTGTGTGTACATGGGGTGCTTCTGCTGCTCTCAGTTACAATACTTTCTGGAATACAGCGCAACAAAAGGTACCAAAACTAGTAACTAAAACAAACAAAAC